>NC_134357.1:339144627-339292127 GCF_048569485.1 Anomaloglossus baeobatrachus
CAAGGTAAGTGTGACGCCCTGGACTAGCCAGGTAGTCACAGACATAACATCACACCCCCCCCCCCGGATAGTTACACTAGTCAGACACAAAACCCTTGTTGCCTCCCTCCAGGGTCTGATGTCCACACCAGGTGGGGCGGAGCCAGGCGGTTGGCCCTGCCCACTGAGGAGTTCACAGGCCTGGAGGTGGGAAAAGCAGCAGAGTTCAGTTTGGAGGTGAAAGTGAGAGGATAGAACCTGTGAGAGTCTGGGTCGGAGCCCAGGCACTATCAGCAAGGTTGGCAGACGGTGGTGGCCGTCTGCAGGAGTTAGTGGATCTCTGCGGAACCGTAGGACCGGGGTCGGGCGGTGGCCCGCCGGTACCGAACCAGGGAGCGGAGTGAAGCTAAGCACAAAGGCAGGGCCATCGGACCCCGACTAGGCTTGAAGCCGCCGACAACGGTCAAATCCGAAAGTGACCGGAACCCCAGGGGTTTCTAACAACCAAGACCCGACAGAAGGCAACAGTCCACACCGTGAGGATACACAGCCACCGCCATAGGCTAGAAATCCAAGGGCCAGCGCTTGCGGGCAAAACGAGCTCCTTCGGCACATATACGCCGGGGACCGGACTACCGGTGGGCAACCACAGGAGTCAGAACATTCTAACAAGGTGTAGGGAAAGACAGCCACCATCACCCTGTCCGGGGAGAGCACAAACACTGCAGCCGGCTGCGGGACCCGTCCAGCCAGCCGTTTGGTTTACCAGAGACTCTGCATCTGTGTCTGAGTGAGTACACCAGTGCCATCCGGCACCGCGCTGCGCTGCCCCTGCAACCCTGCACCCCAGCCATCCAGCCTCCCCGTTCCGCAACCGGGCCCCGGGACCACCAACCCCTACCCATGGAGGGGACAACATCCTAGCTGCTCCCTGCCATCGCTCCTGGGATTCCCGTCACCAGCAGCGGTGGTGCCCATTAACACCACGACCCGTGGGTGGCGTCACGAACTATCTCCCAAAACAAACCACCCCTTTTCACTCGTGGGCGAGGAGCGCTGCTCGAGTCCCCGGGTCCGGCCCACCGCTCGAGCCACCGAGTAGCAGCAGCAGCAGCCGCGGACCCGAGCGTTGTGAGCACGGCCCCTCCGCCCGCGACATAAGCACCATAAATAATATAGGTCAAAAAGGCAGTAAGCCACTGGAAAACTCAAACAATAATGTATCCGATAAAAAAAAAAAGTTCAAAATCCATTATGAATATGAAAATATAAATAGCTTTATTAAATCATAAAAGGATTCTAAAAAGTGATATAACCATACATATGGAGGTACAGGTGTGGTACACAAAACATGAAACACATGACGCGAATACAAAATATAATAATGGGAATTATGGAGCAAATGGCCACAAAGAGCTGATTATTACATAATAAGTATAACACCAATGCTGCTAACAGTGTAATTGATCCTAATATAGCCAAAAGAGCTCCAAAGGATCTCCTATCTCTTAGGGATAAAGTAAAGCAGCTAGTAAAATGGTAAAACAAAGTATTAACAGGTTTTTTCTTGCTTACCCATTGTGTTCCCTGTACTAGTCAGGGAGTCACCGACCCAAAAGCGCGTTTCGCGTAAGGCTTCTTCAGGGGGCCGTCAATCAGTCCTGGCTGGATGGCAAGTTTGGACTATGACAGCATGGTTTCCAGAAGATTGAAAAGTTGATTAGCCATATCAGGCAAACTAAAAAAGTATGTGTAAAACTACTGAATACTAAGACAATACATAGCTCTCTGAATCAACCTAAGGCCCTGTGCGCACGCTGCAGTTTTCAATGCGTTTTTGGTGCAGTTTGTTGCCCTAAACTGCGTGTATTCCTTCCCCAGCAAAGCCTATGAGAATTCAAAAAGGCTGTGGACATGTTGTTTTTTTTTTTTTCCTTGTATAGTTTTGGTTGCATAAAAAAGAAGCAGCATGTCAATTCTTTTTGCGTTTTTGACCTTTGTTTTTCCTTTGAACATAGTGAAAAAAATGCATGGACAAAACCATACCCAAAAACGCACCGAAATGCGGCAAAAACGCATGCTTTTTTTTTTTTTGTGCGTTTTTCAGCCAAAGGCACATAGCCTTAAAGAAGTGCTTTCACCAGGTTTTTGCCACCTAATCTGAGAGCAGCATAATTTAGAGATATAGACCCTGATGCCTGCAATGTATCACTTAGGCTGCTTTCACACTACGTCTTTTTAACATGCGTCCTGAACGTTTTTTTAATGCAAAAACGGATCCAGTGCAAATGCGTTTTCATTTCAATGCATTTGCAATGGACTCGCGTTAACATGCGTTCACCTGCGTTTGCGTGCGTTATAGTGAGGATCCAGCGACTTGCAGTTTTTTAACATCTTTCAAAAACGCTACATGTAGCGTTTTTGAGCTGCGTCCAAATAATGCAAATCGCTGGATCCTGACTAAACAGCATGCAAACGCATGTGAACGCTGGCGTGCTGATAGACAGGATCCTGCTTGCTCTACTGAGCATGCCCAGAACCAGTCTCGCGTGATCAGTCCCTCTCTCTCCTACCTCTCTGTCTCTCCCCCACCTGAGAGCTGCGGACACTCGTAACCAAGGTAAATATCGGGTAACCACTTCTCTTAGTTACTCAATGTTTACGTTAGTTACGAGTGCAGGGAGCCCGGCTCCTAGCAGCTGCAGACGCTCGTAACCAAAGTAAATATCGGGTATCCAAGCAAGTATACCCGATGTTTACCTTGGTTACGAGCCTCCGCAGCTGTAAGAAGCCGGCTCCCAGTCTGGCACGTTCAGTTCCCCTCACTCCCGATCACATGACTCCAATGCCCGCCCCTAAACATCCAGTGACAGGATCCTGCAAAGTAACACATGCGTTTGCATGCGTTTTTTGCTGTAAAAGCAGGATCCGCTTTTGCAGCAAAAAAACGTTCAGGACGCATGTTAAAAAGACGTAGTGTGAAAGCAGCCTTACAGGGATCCTTAATATAGTTTTGATAAAATCGCTGTTTAATAAGCAGAAGATTATCATTCAAGGACTACTTGGCCTGCTACCAGGTAGTCCGCCATATTCATCAGCTTTGTATAATCCCACGTCCACCACTAATTGGCAGCTCTTTGTGTACACTGTATAGGGTCAGAAAGCTGTCAGTCAGTGGTGGGGGCAGGGTTATATAGAGCCTACCATTCAGAGAACTGGTAGAACAGAGAAAACAGTAATTTTATCAAAATGACAGCAAGCAACTCTGTAAGTCACACATTGTTGGAATCAGGTTCACTGTCTGTAAATTATGCTGCTTTCAGATGGGATAACAAAAACCTAATGACAGATTCCCTTTAAAAAGTCTTGGGTGATGATATCAGAGATAGTTGCAGGGTCACAACAGAAAATTGTTGCTGTGGGACCACGGCCTCGAGTTTTAGTCAGGACAGATGAGTAGTACCTTGTCATTGTCCAATCTCTGCTTCTTCAGTTTCCACTGTTCTAGCTCTATAACTTCAGTTGTTGTTCCCGCTCTGCTTCATCATTTCAGCATCTCCTCTATAGCCCATTTTATGTACTACACCACTATGCCCCAACTTATCTATCCTGATGTGCCTCATCCACTGCTTTTCTGTACTAGCGTCTTTAGGAATCCACCTCAACAGGTGAGACTTAATACACACTGAACATCTCAAATTCATGAAGCGAGTATTCTCATTTTGGGCATTCATAGTATATCTGTATTCAGGGTAATTCAACTCCTAGAATGGCCCAGAATTGTCACATGTTCCATCACCTGATGCCGGTTATAGAATTGCATTCATTTAGAATTGGCTACTGTGGAGAGAGGAAGAATTTGGCAGTTGTTAGAGCCGTGTTGCCTGCAGCCCTGGTGTTTGGCTGCAGCAGTGAAGTTTGCTGTATATTCTTTTGTCTATGTTCCCCTGTCTGTCTTCCTTCCACTGTGTTTCATTACTGTAGTGGTGAAGTCTAGTGCACTCACCAGCCTTGGCACTAGACAGGTTTAGTGTAGGGACAGCTAGGGACTAGGTGTAACGCCTGCCTGGATCCACAGACTCAGACGGGCTGTAATGGACAGGCTAGAGGGAAGCCACTCACCAAGCAGGACCCCCAGAACCCTGAAGCCCTTTAACCCCTATACAGGGATTTGGAATTACACAGGGCCCTGGAGATCACTACCTGTGGAAGGCTGCAATCTGAGAGAGTAGTCGTCAGGCAGGGTCAAACCAGGAATTGCGGAACAGGGACAGAATCGGCAGGCAAGGACGTAACCAGAAACAAGCAGAGGTCAAAACCGGATCAGGCAACGAGGTACAAAAACAGTAGGCAGGAGGGTAGTCAGGAAACAAGCGGTAATCCGCACACGGAATCACAAAACAGGATGAAACAGGAGCCAGAATTTTCACAACTATCTCTGGCAGAGGTCAGCAGACAGGAGGGGCATTAAAAAGGCTGTGGTGTCTTCCCATAGGCCGTAGCTGAATGATGGTACTTCAGCTGGGAGACACCCGCCACCTACAGTCAGCCAGTGGCACTGCAGATCCCCAGGAAACCCAGACCAGTGGATGAGCAGAGCCTGCGCCCACTGGCGCCGCTGGCATCGACTCCTCTCCCATCTCAGCACTATCCACGGCAGGAACACGGCGTCGCCTGGCGATTGGAGTAGAAGTCGATGGAGCGGACTCCGGTGGTGACGTAACACTAGGCATGTGACGGAGGTGGGGGGAAGGACTCACATAGGGACATTAGGGAGCTCAGGTAGCAGACATACTTTAGTGTCAGGAGGTGACCCGTCTCCCCTCTCCCTACTGTAAGGGCCTTCCTACACATTTTCCATCCCCGCTGTACCTCTGTGTTGCTCCGTGTGCCAGACATCCACTTGTCCATATCTGACACATTAGTAGTATAGACGGTACACATGATTTTCTTCCACTATAAAAAACAGTAACTTAATTATTAATGTGGGTAGTATATTGTGACGCCCCTGGCCTATCAGTTCGTCAAAGGGTATTGCACAATCTGCACTCCCGTGCAGTATCCACCTCCTTCTTGGTTATGGGTCCCCAACTATATGGTGTTGCCTACATCAGCTAATGAAATCCTAGGTACACTCTGCAACACACCCACCAAACACACCAGTGGACAGCTTGAGTGGAATAGTCGCCCACCTGGGGGATTGGATAGGGGAGGTTAGGAGTGTCAGGAGTAGAGAGTGTTGTGTTGGAAGTGAAAGAGAGAGGAGGTTAGAAGCAGGGCTCCTAGGAAGCTATCTAGGTGGCAGACGGTGGTCTGGGCCTAGAGGAGCTGGACCCCCGGTCGCAGGGGATCGTGGCAAGGGGAACGGATCTGTCGAGGACAGCTGACGGCCTTGCACCATCACCGGGCTGGGACCAAGGCACGACGGGGTACGTGGACCCTAGGTCAGGGAGTAGCTTCAGGCAACCTGACAATTTACCCGAGGAGAACACAGCCTTCAACATCCTCTCTCCACCTGCTCACCTGCTCCAGAATCGGGGTACTAGTGCAACAAGGGGGATAGGAGTTTCCATTCAAAACGGTCCAGAAAATCCCAAGCGTGACCCCTGAGAGCAAGCTCCCACACTTAGCCATAGTGGGGATCGGGACCTGGCCAGTTCCATACTACTGGGAGCAACAGAGAAGTAAACTTAGTGCCAGGAGGCAGGTCACGGATCACCAGGCAGCACCATTGGGGACGGGACCCGAACTAAGCTCCCCTCAGCGGCAGCGGTATCCAGAACTTTGGTTTATCCAGTTGTCGGTGTCAGCTTAATGGACTGAGTGAGTACGCAAGTGACACCCTTTGCATCCAACGGCACTCCCCAACTCCATCACCGAGTCCCCGGGCATTCCCCCTACCCGTGGAGGGTTACAACACCTGGCTGCCCCATTCCATCACCCCCGGCTACTCCCAACTGCAGCGGTGGTACTCCTAGTTACCACACATCACGGGTGGCGTCACAAACACAATACCCCCTTCATTTGAATGGCCGCACGACCCCCGGGTCCGGAGACCCTCGCGCCAACGCGGATCCGGATCCGAGCAGCTCGGCTGCTGGCACGGGAGCGGCACAATATGGCAGTATCATTTTTGCACGATATGGCATTTTATATACATGTGCGCATTGTAATTTTGTAAAAGAGCAGCAACTTGACAAGGGCATATACTCCCTGTATGTAATTCTCAGAAAATCCAAGGCAACTTAGTAGTAATACTGGACACCCATTTTTGTCATGGGTGAAGCTTGGAGACAATGACAAGGCAGGGGTTAACTGCGCACTTTCTTTGTTAGCTCGACGTCAGTTTAATATTGCTGTGAATCACTTGCACCATTTTCCCAGTAACTCTCACAGCCGGATGGTTCCAGCCATTCATCACAGGCCGCTAATCTTTTGCTCTTCCCAAGCGCTTGAGGAAGTTCTAGGGTTTTATAGCTGGTAAGAGAAATCTGACCCAGGAGCATCTTTTCTTGAGTAAATCAATCAGCTATGACTTTTCAAGGACCCTGAGAGCCCAACGTGTGAGTGTCGCTTGTAAACTGGCAAGCGTGTGACACAGAGAAGTTTGTAAAAAGGAAAATAGATCAAGGCTTGTAGCCCAGCACGAGTGATCGTCTCCGGGGGGAATAAAAATGGATTTTTACTTAGGAAGAATACAGCTACTTGTGAGAGGTTTTCCGGCTGGTTAAACAGAAACAGAACTGATTTTTTTTTATAGTAAGGCTATGGATCAGTTGTTGACAGATACAAAATGGAGTTATGGGGCATGAAGTGGCCCACCCCTACGTACAGTGTGACAGGCAGAGTAACGGCAGCACGTTCCCAGTAATGCTCCGCTGATACAGTAAGCAGCTGTTGAATATGCCCTATATTACACTGCGTCTAAGGCCAGAGTAATGTCATCCATTTTATTTCATTATTTATTCCAATGGTGGCAAGATTTTTCTTTTTCCATATACCGTAAGAATAATCCACCACATTTAATGCATCGGTTCCCTTAGTATCAGGAAGAGACATCAGCGCCATCGTTCTCTCCAGGTTGTGACTGGTAATGCAGCCAGGTTCAATTTTATGTTGCAATAAATGTAATTGTAATCACTAATAATCCAAATGTGAATTAAAGTGGCCCCCATTTTTCACAATGTTTTCTTTCAAAATGTTCTCCCCATTCCTCATACATCACCGCAGTGCCTCTTGAAGTTCAGCATCATGGCTCTTTGATAAAAAACTGTTTCTATAGTTTACTTAGAAACCCTTGTGTTTGTCATTGAAAAGATAGCTATGCACGTAACATATCCATGATTGCGTTCTGTCGGTGTATGTATGTAAAGTGTAACACCCGTGTCACCCCCCAAAAAATAACACCTCATTCAGATGACTACCGATGATCTAGTCAAAGTTATTAAAGGGAACCTGTCACCTGAATTTTCGCTATGAAACTAACAGAATCCCCTTCTGCAGCTCCTGGGCTGCATTCCAGAAAGGTTCCTCTTGCTACTGCCCCCCTTTCAGACCTAAATAAACACTTTATAAAATCTTACCTTTTGGTATGCTAATGAGCTTTGCTGGCCATTGGGGCGGGTTGTATTTCTTCCGTTATTCACCCTCCTGCCGTTGTTCGCCATCCCCCTGTGTTGATTTACATCGATGATGTAATTGTGCAGGCGCGAGATTATGGGTGGCGCTGTGAATGTCATCACTAGCGTCATCCAAGTACCCGCCCATAATCTCGTGCCCGCGGTAATAGGTAACGTGGATGATATGGCATAACGGTGGAGACAGATGGAAAAGCGCGGGCACGAAATTATGGGCGGGTACTTGGATGACGCTGGTGATGACATTCACAGCGCCACCCATAATCTTGCGCCTGCGCAATTACATCACTGGCTCACGATTTGAACAGCGCTCAGTCCCGCAATAGTGGCACTGGGCATGCGTGAGACTTCAGTAGGAAGATGAACATTTCTAGAATGCAGCCCAGGAGCTGCAGAAGAGGAATCTTTTAGTTTCATAGCAAAAATTCAGGTGACAGGTTCCCTTTAATGCAACCCTTTACCCCATGACTGGTCCCCCGATTTGTCTTACATTGCCTCCTCCTCCTGCTTTCACTAAGGCTTCCGCCGTGGCATGAGGTGACCAATTCTAAGCCTAAACCTTCTTATCCTGCCTTTTCTGTGCTCTGAGATGGGAAGAATAGGGGGAATATGGTTCAGACTTGTCACAGTATAGCGGGGAGCAGGGTGGTAGTCGTGGGCAAGGTCTGCATCCCCGACACACTACATGAAATATGAGGTCGTGGCTAGGTGTGTGTTGATGTCATAAATTTGGTATGCCCCTTTAGACTGTGTGAGGCTGATAATTTCGACCACCATGAACCGCATGACGCCTTACTCAGAAACAGAGACCAACAGTTCTTTAGCGCCAACATAGTTTTACTCAACAGTCCTTTAATGGCAAGTGTATACACCAGGTAGCAGATGCACAACTTCTCATACAATTCTGTAACACAGAGTATCTTTAAGTATACCTTCTTATGACACATCTGGGATATTGCTGTTCTCACAGGCACAGCTAACTTCAGCACAACCCAGCTTAGCTCCACAGTGCATGGAGAGAAGGTATGCACATCAGTGACTATGTAAGGGGGATATATGAAAAGCAGAAATTATGAAAAATGGAACCTGCATTACTGCCATGAAAATATGAATAAAGATAAATGTAGCTATTGAATTGATCAATGCAACAGAGCCCCAACACTACGCCAAAGTATTTCTCTATGTTGGGGTCCCTAGCTAGTGTGTGTCCTCTCATGCAGTTAAAAAACTTACCGTGTTGGGAAGCTGAGACCCACGGTAAGTTTCTGCATGAGAGGACACACACTAGCTAGGGACCCCAACGTAGAGAAATACTTTGGCGTAGTGTTGGGGCTCTGTTGCACTGATCAATTCAATAGCTAAATTTCTCTTGATTCATATGTTCATGGCAGCAATGCAGATTCCATTTTTTTATATTTTCATTCTTACATATAGCTATTGGATTTTTCATGTCAGTATTCACACAGCAGTTTCTGCTTTTCATATATTCCCCTTACATAGTCACTGGTGTGCATACCTTCTCTCCATATAGTGTAGATTTTTTATGTTTTTGCACCCAGTTCAGATTCAGAATGGTGTTCCAGACGTTATTTCTTGATTAGCTCCACAGTGCAGCATGGGGACACAATTTTTCCTTCCCTGGGGTTTTGCATCTGATTCTCCTCTTAGAGGAGTGGGTTGGGGGTTTTACCAATATTGCAACATTCAAGCTTTAAGATTTCATATGCTTGAGGAACTCTCACCTGGGACAGTCACTTGTCGTGGATGATTTTCCGTTTTGGCCCTTTACCTTTAGAAGACATTTGTGGCCTGTTAGAAGTCCTTCTATCAGGACCCTTCTAGTTAGGTCCCTCCGATACAAAGGTTGGTCCCTGTACCTGATGCAGTTCCTTTCTTCATCGTTCCTTATGGGAGACCCAAACCATGGGTGTATAGCTTCTGCCTCCGGAGGACACACAAAGTACTACACTCAAACGTGTAGCTCCTCCCTCCGGGCTATATACACCCCCTGGATGACAATCTAACCAGTTCAATGCTTTGTGTTTCAGGAGGTCACACACACACATGCATTCTCTGATTTTTTTTTTTTTTTCATTTTTATTTTGATTTTAAAGATTTGGAAGAAAAGCGGGTCCAGTCTGGACTCCCGGCATGTCCCTTCTCACCCCACTGTGTCGGCGGTGCTGTTAAGGTTGACTTTACAAGGCTGGAGCCTTCACATGCCGCGCTCCTTCACATCCTCTGAGAGGCTCTGGGTTGAAGTGGGAGCCGTCACGGTCCTCTCTGCTTGCAGGAGACCGGTCTCCATCCGCAGCCCTGTCTGGTTCCTGCTGGAAGGAGCGTTTAACCCCCCCTCAGGGACTGGCCCTGCGTCTCAAAAGCTAAGTATTGAGACGTTTTTCAGGGGTCCCGGGTACTTTTATTAGGGGGAAAGTATGTTTTTTGTCTTTACTGTAAATTTCGGCCGGTTCTGGGGGTTTCCCCTGAGAACCGCGCCGAAGGTGCCTGCTCGTCGGCCGCATGTTAAAATCTAGGCCCCGGCTTCTGTTTGGGCCTAGTTTCGGTTTCATCTTCCCCTGCATGTCATTCATGCAGGGTAATAGAGTGGCGCCGCCCACCGGCCATCCAGCAGAGGGGAGGACACTCTTCTCTGAGGAGATGTTTCCCTCCCCTGCATCTCTCCTTCGCCCTCCGGTTTCCCGCTCTTGGGCTAATCTCCGCCCCCCCCCTCCTCCCAGCGCCATTTTCTCAGCGTTTATCACACTGATCGGCGCTGGCTGCTGAACCTGCTGCTTTCTAGGAAGGCTGACGCTTTACTGGGGGTCCGAGCTGTGGAATCCGGAGGGCACACAGAGAGCGGTCTGGTAAGCCACAACCTCTGGTTGTGGGCTTTATTATACACTCTCAGGACATTCTATAGGAGTGTATTCTTACTGCAGAGCTTCCACCTCAGCAGCATGTCTGTCACCCGGAGCAAGACTGCAAAGCTGTACGCTATATGCACTGCATGTAAGCTCATTCTGCCAGAGCCAAGCACATACCCACATTGTGATGCCTGTGCTAACATGGTTGTGTCTCAGCCTGGAGCCTCCTCAGGGGTTCCTCCGGCCGCTCCAGCCCCAGTGGCTGATCCCCCGGCTTGGGTAGCATCCTTTTCCAAAGCTATTTCCCAGTCTTTTGCCGACTCCATGGGGCAGCTGTCCCGGACACTGCTGACCATGCATCAGCCCTCTTCTCAGGGTGCCTCTGCTGCTCCGAGCTCTGCAGAGCTCTCAGAGCATGTCCTAGGACCCCGTCCCCCTAAACGGAGACGCAGGGACCCTTCTCCTTCCTCGCCCCACGGCTCTGATTCACGAGCCGAGGTGCAGGGCGAGGAGGATTCGTTTACTGTGGGCTCAGACGCTACCTCTATGTACCCCATTGACTTGTCTGAGGGTGATGCGGATGTTAGTGACTTGATTGCGTCCATTAACTCCGTACTGAACCTCAACCCACCAGAGTCAGAGGAACAAGCCTCTCTGGTAGAGATACACCAGTTTACCTCACCTAAGAGAGCTAGGAGTATGTTTTTTAACCACTCCAGTTTTCAGACCACTGTTACCAAGCCCAGGGCCTGTCCTGACAAACGTTTTCCGAAGCGTAGTTCTGATGACCGTTTTCCTTTTCCACCAGAGGTGGTTAAGGAATGGGCCCAGTCCCCAAAGGTAGACCCTCCGGTGTCCAGAATCTCAGCCCGCACAGTCGTAGCTGTGGCTGATGGCACTTCTCTTAAGGATCCCACTGACCGCCAGGTTGACCTTCTGGCCAAGTCTGTATATGAGGCGGCAGGAGCCTCGTTCTCCCCGTCTTTTGCGGCAGTGTGGGCTCTTAAGGCAGTCTCTGCCTCTCTGGCGGAGATACATTCCCTCACCAGGGACTCTATGCCTGAGATGGATGCCTTAACTTCTCAAGCTTCGGCTTTTTCATCCTACGCCATGTCTGCCATCCTGAAGGCTTCTCACCGCACGGCGGTGGCCTCCGCTAACTCCCTCGCGATTCGCAGGATCTTGTGGCTTCGAGAGTGGAAAGCAGACGCTTCCTCTAAGAAGTACCTTGCGAGTCTCCCCTTTGCTGGGTCCCGGCTGTTTGGTGAACAACTGGATGAAATAATTAAGGAAGCTACTGGCGGGAAGAGTACTTCCTTGCCACAAACTAAAACCAGGAAACCTGTCCAGGTCAGGAACCAATCGAGGTTTCGTTCCTTTCGTTCCTCTAACTGGTCATCCTCTAAGCCCTCGACCTCGTCCACTACCGCAGCCAAGGATCGTAAACCCAACTGGCGCGCGAAGCCGCGTCCTCAAAAGACCGGAGGAGCCGCTGCCACTAAGGCAGCCTTCTCTTGACTATCTGGCTGCGCCAGCAACGTCCTTGGTCGGTGGCAGGCTCTCCCACTTTGGCGACGTGTGGTTTCAACACGTCTCCGATCAGTGGGTGCGGGATATCATCTCCCACGGCTACAGGATAGAATTTTCTTCCAGCCCGCCAAACAGATTTTTTCTTTCCACCCCCCCTGCTCCAAAGCCGCCGCCTTCTCTCAGGCCGTGGCACCCCTGCAGGCCAACGGTGTAATTGTTCCGGTTCCCGCCCGGGAACGGTTCAGCGGTTTCTACTCAAACCTCTTTCTAGTCCCCAAGAAGGACGGTTCCTTCCGGCCCATCCTGGATCTCAAGCTTCTCAACAAGCATGTTCAGGTGCGGCGCTTTCGCATGGAATCTCTGAGATCGGTCATTGCCTCAATGACCCAAGGAGATTTTCTGGCATCCATCGACATCAGAGATGCCTATCTGCATGTGCCTATTGCGGTTTCACACCAGCGTTGGCTACGCTTTGCAATCGGAGAGGAACATTTCCAATTCGTGGCTCTCCCCTTCGGGTTAGCCACGGCCCCTCGAGTATTCACCAAGGTCATGGCAGCAGTGGTTGCGGTTCTGCACCTCCAGGGGTTGGCAGTGATTCCTTACCTGGACGACCTTCTAGTCAAGGCCTCATCCAGTGCAGACTGCCAGCGGAGTGTCTCACTCACTCTCGCCACGCTCGTTCAGTTCGGGTGGCTTGTCAACCTGCCCAAGTCCACTCTGACCCCGGCCCAGGTACTTATGTACCTAGGGATGCAATTCGAGACTCTGCCGGCACTTGTCAAGTTGCCCTTAGTCAAACAGCAGTCCCTTCGTCTGGCGGTGCGCTCTCTGCTGAGGCACCGCCGTCATTCCATCAGACACCTCATGCAGGTGCTGGGTCAGATGGTGGCGTCAATGGAAGCGGTTCCCTTTGCCCAGTTCCATCTGCGTCCCCTGCAGCTGGACATTCTCCTCTGTTGGGACAAGCGGATCGCTTCCTTGCACAGGCTGGTGGCTCTGTCGCCACAGACCAGGAGCTCCCTTCAGTGGTGGCTTCGGCCCCTCTCTCTGTCACAGGGACGCTCCTTCCTGACTCCGTCCTGGGTGATCCTCACCACGGATGCCAGCCTCTCCGGTTGGGGAGCAGTATTTCTCCATCACCGAGCACAGGGCACTTGGACTCCGTCCGAATCAGCCCTCTCGATCAATGTGCTGGAGATCAGAGCTGTGTTTCTAGCTCTCCTAGCCTTTCACCATCTGTTGGCTGGCAGCCACATTCGAGTTCAGTCGGACAACGCGACAGCGGTTGCCTACATCAATCACCAGGGCGGGACTCGCAGCCGTCTGGCGATGTTGGAGGTTCAACGAATCCTCCAGTGGACGGAGGACTCCAAGTCCACCATATCTGCAGTCCACATCCCAGGCGTGGAAAACTGGGAGGCCGATTATCTCAGCCGTCAAACCGTGGACAGCGGCGAGTGGGCCCTGCATCCGTCAGTGTTCAGATCAATCTGCCGCAAGTGGGGCACTCCGGAAGTGGATCTAATGGCATCCCGGCACAACAACAAGGTTCCGGTTTACGTGGCTCGCTCCCACGATCCTCAAGCCTTCGCAGCGGACGCACTGGTTCAAGATTGGTCTCAGTTCCGTCTGGCCTATGTGTTCCCCCCTCTAGCTCTCTTGCCCAGGGTTCTGCGCAAGATCAGAATGGAGGGCCGTCGAGTCATAATCATTGCTCCGGACTGGCCCAGGCGAGCTTGGTACCCAGACCTGCTCCGTCTGTCCGTAGGGGTGCCGTGGCATCTCCCGGACCGCCCAGACCTTCTCTCTCAAGGTCCGTTCTTCCGCCAGAATTCTGCGGCTCTCAGATTGACGGCGTGGCTCTTGAGTCCTGGATCCTGACGGCTTCAGGCATTCCCTCTGAGGTCATCTCCACTATGACTCAGGCTCAGAAGTCTTCCTCGGCCAAGATTTACCACAGGACTTGGAGGATTTTCCTGTCCTGGTGTCGCTCTTCCGACCATGCTCCTTGGCCGTTCTCCTTGCCGACCATCCTGTCTTTTCTACAGTCCGGTCTACAGCTAGGACTGTCCCTCAATTCCCTCAAGGGACAGGTGTCGGCTCTGTCGGTATTGTTCCAGAGGCGTATCGCCCGACTGGCTCAGGTGCGCACCTTCATGCAGGGCGCATCTCACATCATTCCTCCTTACCGGCGGCCCTTGGATCCCTGGGACCTTAATCTGGTCCTCACGGCCTTACAGAAACCCCCCTTTGAGCCTCTCAGGGAGGTTCCTTTGTTTAGACTTTCACAGAAAGTTGTTTTTCTAGTAGCCATAACTTCTCTCAGGAGAGTTTCTGATTTGGCTGCGCTCTCTTCGGAATCCCCCTTTTTGGTGTTTCACCAAGACAAGGTGGTTCTTCGTCCGACTCCGGACTTTCTCCCTAAGGTGGTGTCTTCTTTCCACCTTAACCAGGACATTTCATTGCCTTCTCTTTGTCCGGCCCTTGTGCATCGCTTTGAGGAGGCGTTGCATTCCTTAGATTTGGTGCGGGCGCTCCGAATCTATGTGTCACGCACCGCCGTTTTTAGGCGGTGCACCTCACTTTTTGTGCTAACCACTGGTCAGCGCAAGGGTCTCGCTGCTTCTAAACCGACCCTAGCTCGTTGGATCAGGTCGGCTATCACCGATGCCTACCAGTGTTCTCAGGTGCCTCCTCCGCCAGGGATTAAGGCGCACTCGACCAGAGCTGTCGGTGCCTCCTGGGCTTTCAGGCACCAGGCTACGGCTCAGCAGGTTTGTCAGGCTGCCACATGGTCCAGTCTGCACACTTTTTCGAAGCACTACCAAGTGCATGCTCATGCTTCGGCAGATGCGAGCTTGGGCAGACGCATTCTTCAGGCGGCTGTCGCCCATTTGTGAAGTTAGGTTTTGCCTACTTCTCAGTTTGGTTTATTTCCCACCCATGGACTGCTTTGGAATGTCCCATGGTTTGGGTCTCCCATAAGGAACGATGAAGAAAAAGAGAATTTTGTTTACTTACCGTAAATTCTTTTTCTTATAGTTCCGACATGGGAGACCCAGCACCCTCTCTGTTGCCTGTTGGCAGTTTTTTGTTCCGTGTGTTTCACCGGCTGTTGTTAGTAGACAGAGTTCCGGTCTTTCCGAGTTTTACTCTATCTCTACTTATGGGTGGATGTCCTCCTTCAGCTTTTGCACTGAACTGGTTAGATTGTCATCCAGGGGGTGTATATAGCCCGGAGGGAGGAGCTACACTTTTGAGTGTAGTACTTTGTGTGTCCTCCGGAGGCAGAAGCTATACACCCATGGTTTGGGTCTCCCATGTCGGAACTATAAGAAAAAGAATTTACGGTAAGTAAACAAAATTCTCTTTTTTTCTATATCTTGGTCAGTTACTTCGGATCATGCTATCCTTGTTCCAGTCTCCTTACGCCTGTCTGCCATAGGTCACCCACTGCATGTGACCTTAATGACCATTCAGACCATAGATCTGCTTTAGTCACACACTGGGCTCTAAATGTCACTCCAGGTGCAGAGAAAGAAGACCCTGTGTCTAGCGAAGGGGGAGATGTTGACCACTGACCAAGCCTGCTGCTGGGCTCTGGCTTACCTCACCATCCTAGATAGGATCCGCACCTATGCGCCAAGCTGGATACCTGGCCTTAGACTGACCCAGATCTGGGCCCTAGGCAAGGAATGGATGGGATGAGCACTTTGTTAACCCCACTAGATATTTTCCGAGGATAGAAGATTCAAGCTTGCAGGATTTCCAATGGCTGTTTTTTTTGTTTTTTTTCTGAAGATAAACCACCAGAGAAATCTATAAACGGCTCTCTCATAGAGAACAAAGGAACTCCAACACCGAGTCTTTCAGCCAACAGCTATCTGATGTGTATGAGGCTTGTAATCGTTTCTCTCAGCATTTTTTATTATATAGTTCTCTAATTTTGCATTATTAGTCTGTTGGAACTGAACATCAATGTATACAATTATTATATGGTATTAAATGTATTCACAGAAAGCTGTAAGCTCCATTATCTCCCCCTAATGGTAGCTGCAGGAAGCCAAAACTATATAATTTAACTCTCTGGGTAATATTGGGAATTGGAGCACTATATCAAAAAAGCTCTAACTGCTATAAAGATACAAGAAATTAACGAGCATTAACTTTTGAACCTAAAATCTGCTTGGTGTTAAAAGGGTTAAATAGAATGTCCATGTCTTTAACATTGATGGCCTATCCTAAGGGGTACTTTGCACACTACGACATCGCAGGTGTGATGTCGGTGGGGTCCAATTGAAAGTGGTGCACATCTGGCGTCGCAGGCGATATCGTAGTGTGTAAAAAAAAACAAAAAGCCAGCACTAAATGTGCATTTCAGCACTAAAAATTCCAAACTGTACTTATTATAAAAAATTTTGAGATTTTTGGCAAAAAATTGCAATTTCTTGAGCTGCCTCGCCACGTCACGGCAAATCTCATTTGAGGCAGTCCTACACTAAAATATTTTTATAAAATGTGCCATACGGCCTCACATATGAATAGTAGAACTGCTCTAGCAGCACTCACCTGGTCTATTTCAATCCCGTACGACATCGTAGTGTGTAAAGCATTTTTGATACGATTAACGAGCGCAAAAGCGGCGTAATCGTATCATCGGTGTAGCCTCGGTCATTTCCATGAATTGGGAATGACCGATTTTATGATGTTGCTCCTCGTTCCTGCGGCAGCACACATCGCTGTGTATGAAGTCGCAGGAGCGAGGAACATCTCCTACCTGCGTCCTGCGGCTCACGCCGGCTATGCGGAAGGACAGAGGTGGGCGGGATGTTTATGTCCCACTCATCTCCGCCCCTCCGCTTCTATTGGCCGCCTGGCGTGTGACGTCGCTATGACGCCGCACGACCCGCCCCTTAATAAGGAGGCGGGTCGCCGGCCAGAGCGACGTCGCAGGGCAGGTGAGTGCATGTGAAGCTGGCGTAACGATAATGTTCACTACACCAGCTATCACCATGATATTGCAGCTGCGACAAGGGCGGGGACTATCGCGCTCGGCATCGCAGCATCGGCTTGCGATGTCGTAGTGTGCAAAGTGCCCCTTAGGGTAGGTCATCAATGTCTGATCGGGCGGGGTCTGACACCCTGCATCCTGATCAGCTGTTCTCGGTACTGGCGGCAGTAGCAGATGGCCGAAAATACTCAGTTCTGGAGCTGCTCCGTCTTCTGATAGTGGCTGTGGCCTTTATTGATTTGAATAGGAGGCGTATGAGCAGTAACCAGCCGCGGCCGCTATTAGAAGACGGGGCAGCTGTGACACTGACCATTTCTGACCACATGCTACCACCGCTGGCACCGAGAACATCTGATCGAAGTGCCAAGTGGTAGACCCTAGCTAATCAAACATTGATGACCTGTCCTAAGGATAGGCCATTAATGTTAAAGTAGTGGACAACCTTTTCAAGATTCACTTTAAATTCACAAGACCTCTGAGAACGGTTTGACCCCTATTCTTCCATGATGCTCGTTGACTTGAAGTTTGTAAATGGGTTACTCTATGGAGGACATCGACAAGCATCGAATTCTTTGGCAGAAGTTGAATTACATTACGTTTTTGATGTTATGGTTCTCCTTGTACAATATGTGCTTCTCCTTAAAAATAACATTTTTTTTGCACTACATAAAACTAGCTGATTTTGCGTCAGCAGCAGAAAAAAAGAAAAAAATAAGGTAAAAATGTAGTAGTCTTTACATCTATGCCCCTGATTAAAGAAATAGTGTCTGACTTTCCTCTAGCTCGAGGCGACGCTATTGTGTACTGCAGAATCACCCGTCCAGTATGAAATGTATTTACCACTGCTCCGGGAAATTAATGGGGCATTGTGAATTTCTATAATGTCAGGTAATGGTGTGCTTCTGAGGGAAGAGAGAAAAAGATATTCTCAAAATGCACTAATTTTTTTTTTATTTACTGAAAAACGCTACATTGGTCATAAGAGAAATGGCTTGTTATTAACTCCATTAATGCTGTAGCTCCGTTCTCTGGGTGAATTACTTATGCATATATGTTGATTGAATCCTATGCTTGTTTTACCAACCATAGAGGGCGGTTATGTATGATAATGAAGCTGACATTATCAGAGGCTCCCTTGCTAATATGCGACCAAGAAGGTAAATAATTATCACCCGTATTGGTTGATTATAGGATATCCCTTAGGCTCTGTTCATATCTGTGTCGGAGGCTTCCTAAGATTCCATCATATATGAGGGTAAAATAATGCCACGTGCAGTGCTATTTTTCTTCTTGACAGACACCTTTGTGGATACCATGGGAGGTTTGTGGTGGCCATCAAACAGCAATGGTGTCCATCATGCAATGTACTGTACCATTTGAGTGTTGTGTCATCCGCTATGATCAGGAACCACATTGCAGATGTGAACAAAGGCTAAAAATGAGTATTAGCCTTCCTGTACACATAGCGGATTTGATGTGGATTTTCCACAGCATGTGCAGCATTTCTGCTGTATTTCCACATCAAAATCCACGTGTTGCATGCAGATTTTTGTTGAGGATTTTACTCACCGAAATGCAAAGGATGAAGTCTACAGTGAACTAATCACAATGAATTAGCATGCTGAGAATTTATAAATCCACATGTGGTGCTCCAGTCGCCACAGAGTATTGCACCTTATTTAAAGTGCGATATTCGCCTCGGGTAAGGAGGGGGTTAGTCACCGGTGTTCCACATTCACACTTTACATACAGCTTAGGAGCCTTCTCACAGGGGAGGATGGCTCAGGGTAGGCAGGGGGGTGGCCATCACGAGGCATGGGACTTCCCCGGTCACTGAAGCAATCCACCTGGGGGGCGGGTTCCACTTGGGGTAGAAGTAGGAGCAAACTCACACAATCTTAAGTCAGTCTACCTGGGACACCAGTTCTGGGACACGACATCATCACCACTTTCCTCTCTTCTTTTCATGGGGCCTGTGGCTTGGAGCAGAGCGCTCAGCCCAGGTTCCACACGGCTGGAAGGGCAACTCTGACAAAGGCCTTTCTTCATTCAAACACCGGTGAGTGCTTCTAACTTATCCGAGGTCGACGGGGCACATCACAGCGGGTGACCGGTACTACCTGGGCGAGCAGCACAACGAGTAAGTAAAGACACCTGGAATCGCAGCATCTGACTCGTACTCTTATTACCGCCGCCTCGTGCCCCGGCGCCAAAGGCAATTACCATCACTACTCCCCTCATCATCCTTCCCGGGGTCCGCTCCTCCTGTGGGGAGCGATACCATCTTCGGCTGCTATTACCATCCGCCCCAGAGGACAGCAACAGCAGTGGCGGCTAATCTCTGTCCGCGTACCACTGGTTGTGTCACGACATTCTTCCTACTACAACTTCCATCATCCTCCCTCCTTATTAGTGTACACCTTGGGGCCCGAAGCCGGGCAGGCCACCGAAACATCTCAGATCACCACACCGGCCCAGTGACTAGTAACTCAGGTAAGAGACACCGTGCCTGAATTTCCTCTGTCCCCTGGGTGCTACACACACTATAAGTCAATTTACATTCAGAAAATGATTGCAATGTGTACCGTTTTAAAAATCATTAACTTAAAGCGTAACTGTCATTTAATTTTTTTTTCATAAATCAATAGTGCACATAAAAATAAGAAACTTTGTAATATTTCTTATCAGACAAATCTTCTTTCTCTGCAGAATTGATCAGTCATAATCTAAATTCTCAATTCCGAGGTAAAATCGGTACAGACTTTCCCATTACTGAGATAGGAGATGGCAGCTGTTACTGAGGAGATTCTATAACAAAGGAGGAGGGAGGAGCTGGAGGCAGAGGGAGGAGCTAGAGACAGAGCTCCTACCCCTTCTCTTTCATCTATCTACATAGAATCTCTCACATGGACACCATAAAGCACTCAGGGAAGTGAGATCCCTCAGTGATCTAGTTTTCAAACCTACTGATAAGGAGGGAAATGTCGTGGTCTTGCCAGGAATGTTTGAGAGAGAAGGCTTTAGACAGCTTAGAGAGTTATCTTACACCCTACAAGACAAGTTTTCTAAGGAATACTTTAAAATCTTAAATGGAGTTCTATCACCATGCATCATCCCCAAAAAAGTTTCTAAAGGGTTCTTAACCAATTTTCTGGGTACACCACCGTTTTAGATACTACTGAAGATTCATGAAGACCCCGAAAATCCTCCAGCGTGTCCGATTGTCTCTGGCATAGGAGGGTTGCATGACCAGGTGTAAAAGTTCATTGAAAACTATGAGGATCTCAACCAGGGGATGAAATACTACTCATATTTGCTTCCCCTGGTTGAGACTCTGCCCAACTATGTCAGTTACATGATGGACATCCTGTGGAAAATTGATGGACTATCTCTAGAAACAGATATGTTACTAGTCACCATGGACATGGAATCTGTTATGATCCAGAACCATGGAAGACCACCATAAATCATTGGTAAAAGGTGACAAGAGCATTGGCAACTAATTGGCCATCCCCTTACTAACCATCAACACGAGAAGTAGCCGAGGGGTGAACTAACATCCTGTGCACCGCGAACCCAGCCGGAGAACTAGCTATCCTTAAGGAAAGAAAGATGAATAACTCTCTGCCTCAGAAAATAGATTGCCAAAGAATAGCAAGCTCCCCACATTCAAAGACTGCGGTGATATAGGAAAAACACAATACACAGATGGATGATAGGATTAGCAAAAGTGAGGCCCTACTGACTAAATAGGACAGGATAGGAAAGGGACTGATGGTGGCCAGAGAAAAACCCTACAAAAATCCAAAAACCTGATAGTACAAAAATCCCTCAGATCGCTAAATCTGAACTCCGTCCTATACCAGGCGCTCTTGTCATACCAATGAACAGAAAGCAGGAACCATACAAATTCAAGAAGCAATAAACACATGGACTTATAGGAGCAATACTCCAAACATAGCTGCATGGAGCTTCCCAGCTAAGCAACTGAGAGGGAAGATTCCTGCATGCAAATAAACTGACAATAACCACAGCAAATGACAAACTCAGATAAGAGCAAAAAGAACCAAACAACAAATAAAGAGCCAAGCACTTATCTGGGGTAGATGTGGTCTGGAGCAGGATGAAGCAGGCTGGTGTACAAAGAACAACTGACATCCGGCATAGCCTGCCAGCAGACCAGGGTTTAAAAAGACAGAGAGTTAGCAATGGAAACGCCCATTGCTCAACACACCTGGTCTCTGTCCAAACCATTCCTGGCCACAAGAGGGAGCCTCACAGCAGCAAAAGCATAACTGACATTCACAACATGAATCCCTCTATACCAGTATTCATCACAAAGATGGACTAGAGGCAGGAAGGTTCTTACTCAACATGAGTAACTGGGATGTGCCACCATACAATCTGAATCTATTACAATTTGCTCTAAACTCACATTTTTTTCACATTGATGGACAGATTCTTTCTTCAGAAGTATGGCACTGCAATGGGCACAGCATGCGCGCTTTCTTACGCAAACATCTTTCTCGGATTCTGGGAGAGGGGGGTTTTCGGTGCTGGCATGTCTGCTGCCTCCCAGCCGCAGTACTGTCTTACATACGTTGATGATTCATGATCTTGTAAGGTTCTAGTAGTGAACTTCAAGATTTCATGTCCAGCATAAATTCCAACAAATATAACATCAACCTCACTTTTAGATATCATCTGCAATAGATTGATTTTCTAGATATGAAAATAGGGGCTGAACCTGATGGTTACATCCATACGGATGTTTATCGCAAGTAAATATCAGTAAATTATTTAATGCATGCATCCTCTCCCCATATGCTTTCTTGAATTAAAGCAATTCCTACAGAACAATTTCTTGCTCTACTAATGAGTTTTTTTGACAATCAAGTCCGAGGCTTTCGTAACAGATTCCGTATACTGGACTATAGCAACAGAAACATCAAGAAAGGGTACAGTCATATGAAAAGTTTGGGCACCCCTATTAATGTTAACCTTTTTTCTTTATAATAATTTGGGTTTTTGCAACAGCTATTTCAGTTTCATATATCTAATAACTGATGGACTGAGTAATATTTCTGGATTGAAATGAGGTTTATTGTACTAACAAAAAATGTGCAATCCGCATTTAAACAAAATTTGACCGGTGCAAAAGTATGGGCACCCTTATCAATTTCTTGATTTGATTACTCCTAACTACTTTTTACTGAGTTACTAAAGCACTAAATTGGTTTTGTAACCTCATTGAGCTTTGAACTTCATAGTGTATCCAATCATGAGAAAAGGTATTTAAGGTGGCCACTTGCAAGTTGTTCTCCTATTTGAATCTCCTATGAAGAGTGGCATCATGGGTTCCTCAAAACAACTCTCAAATGATCTGAAAACAAAGGTTATTCAACATAGTTATTCAGGGGAAGGATACAAAAAGTTGTCTCAGAGATTTAAACTGTCAGTTTCCACTGTGAGGAACATAGTAAGGAAAGGGAAGAACACATGTACAGTTCATGTTAAGCCCAGAAGTGGCAGGCCAAGAAAAATATCAGAAAGACCGAGAAGAAGAATGATGAGAACAGTCAAGGACAATCCACAGACCACCTCCAAAGACCTGCAGCTTCATCTTGCTGCAGATGGTGTCAATATGCATCGATCAACAATACAGCGCACGTTGCACAAGGAGAAGCTGTATGGGAGAGTGATGCGAAAGAACCCGTTTCTGCAAGCACACCACAAACAGGTCGCCTGAGGTATGCAAAAGCACATTTGGACAAGCCAGTTACATTTTGGAAGAAGGTCCTGTGGACTGATGAAACAAAGTTTGAGTTGTTTGGTCATACAAAAAGGTGATGTGAATGGAGGCAAAAAAAACACGGCATTCCAAGAAAAGCACTTGCTACCCACAGTAAAATTTGGTGGAGGTTCCATCATGCTTTGGGGCTGTGTGGCCAATGCCGGCACCGGGAATCTTGATAAAGTTGAGGGTCGCATGGATTCAACTCAGTATCAGCAGATTCTTGACAATAATGTGCAAGAATCAGTGACGAAGTTGAAGTTACACAGGGGATGGATTTTTCAGCAAGACAATGATCCAAAACCGCTCCAAATCTACTCATTCATGCAGAGGAACAATTACAATATTCTGGAATGGCCATCCCAGTCCCCAGACCTGAATATCATTGAAAATCTGTGGGATGATTTGAAGCAGGCTGTCCATGCTCGGCGACCATCAAACTTAACTGAACTGGAATTGTTTTGCAAACAGGAATGGTCAAATATACCTTCATCCAGGATCCTGGAACTCATTAAAAGCTACAGGAAGCGACTAGAGGCTGTTATTTTTGCAAAAGGAGGATCTACAAAATATTAATGTCACTTTTATGTTGAGGTGCCCATACTTTTGCACCGGTCAAATTTTGTTTAAATGCGGATTGCACATTTTCTGTTAGTACAATAAACCTCATTTCAATCTAGAAATATTACTCAGTCCATCAGTTATTAGATATATGAAACTGAAATAGCTGTTGCAAAAGCCCAAATTGTTATAAAGAAAAAAGCTTAACATTAATAGGGGTGCCCAAACTTTTTCATATGACTGTATCACCATGAAAAGAATACACTTTGCCGTCTGATATTATCCCATTCCCAGAACCAAATGGATACCCCCCCACCCTCCATAGTTACATTTATATCTACCTACAATAACAATGATATACAATGATGTTAGTGGCAAAGATGTCTAAGGTTAGGTTCACACTTCCGTTGTTTTAAATCCGTCAGGTCCGTCAGCAACGGATCAGTCGTTTTTAAGTTGTCAACTGATGCAACGGATGTGGTTTTCACAGGATTCCTTTCACAGGAATCCTGTGAAAAAACTGATCCGTGGCGTCCGTTGCATCCGCTGTGCGTCCGTTTTTTGACGGATCAGTCATGATCCGTTTGTGTTTGGGACAGCCCAGTGGGTGTGCCAAAACTGCTGGGCATGCTCAGTAGAGCATGACGGAATCCAGCGCTGGATTCCGTCGTAAGGCGGATTACGACGGAATCCAGTACCATAGACATACATTACAAGCGTGACGGACTGCGGTGGATTCCTGCGTGGTGCGTCAATTTTGACGGCCAGAAAAATGTTACATTCTGCGTTGCTCACCGCCCAGCGGTCAGTCAAAAAACGACTGACCGCGACGCAGCTAACGCAAGGTCATCAGTCACAATCCGCCACTAATACAAGTCTATGGGACACAACGGAATCCGCTAAACGGATAGCGTTGTTTAACAGAGCGGCGGATTGTGACTGATACATTTTAACGGAAGTGTAAACCTAGCCTAAGCTGTTTTATATTAAGTTTATGGTGCTGATTAAGAATATGATTTTAGTTTTACCAGATAGGCTCTATTTCTGAGATATTTAAAAAGTTAATTAACACAACACAATTTAAAAGTATTCAGAATTGCAAGAATATTTTTTTTGTTACAACTAGTAAGTAAACAGTCTAAAATCATACAAAAAATGAAATTAAAAATATCTAACCGTGACAGGAAAAAAATTGTATGATTTGATTAATTAATACAATATTAATAAGTTCTTAATGTTTATTAATGTCAGTGATTTAAAAATGCTGTTTGTCCTGATGACACACATAAGGAAAATCACAATCACATTAGAGACTCTAACAGAAGTCTGTGTATGTCCCATCTACCTTGATATCTCTCCTCCATCACCTTCATATTCTGGTGGAACCTCTCGTCTTGTTCCTCGTGGAAGTCTTCAAGATTATCTGGAAATCTGTTTAAATGGCTATGGAGATAGTGCATCTTTATTCACACATTAACTCCCAAATTTCTGAAGTTACCGAGGATATCTCGCACCAATTCTTCATAATTGTCTGCTCTGTGATTACTCAAGTAGTTCTTCACAACAAAGACAAAACTCTACTCTTCCAGGCCGAAGCCTCAGTGTCATTCATGCATGTGCTAAAATTGGAATCGTTCATAAGTTTATGAAAATGAAGACCATCAAAGATCCAAGCTTTTAGTTTTTCCATGCTCAGTTGAGGGAGTAGTCAACAAATGTACTTGAAGCAATTACCCGATTTGTCCAAAGCGCTAATAAATTCATTCTTTATTCCTAGCTTAATATGAAGCTTTGGGAGAATGGTTTTGTTCTTGTCTACCAGTAGCTTGTTGATTAATGATGATATTTACAGTGCCAACAATGATTTCTTCCCTTGTAGGCCATAACACTTTTGTCCAATGATCTTGCTTTGTCCTGCTATCCCAGAGGCACATGAAGTATGGGTAATTTGTGTATCCAGATTGCTGTCCAAGCTAAAAGTTCACCACCTTCAAACCAACACAATTCGATCACTAATGTTCATGGTAACAGATTTTCTGTAATACGATTTTTACATTTTCATATTCTTCTTTAAGTTTTGTTGAGTGAGCAATGGGAAGAGACACATAACGGTTACCATTATGCACGAAAACACATTTCAAGTTTCTTAATGGAGCTGTCTATAAAAAACTGCCAGTCTTCTGGTCGATATTCCATTGGTCACATTTAAATACAATTCCTGGGATCTTATTGCAGTATAAAAGTTCATCCTATTGGTTGAAATATGGGAAATGCCTCTCTTCTCTTGTCCGATAGGCTGTAATTTTAACTTCTGCCTTTATAAGATTTTGTTCATTAAATTTAGACTTTAAAAGTTCAGATGGTTGCTTGGACAAATTTAAGTCTTGAATCAGGTCACTGAGTTCTTTTTGGCTTAATGGTTGAGGCCTTGAAGAGCTTTCTCTGCTACTACCTGCCGTACACTCCAATCCCTACCTGTCTTCTGAGTCTTAACCATAAGCAAATAACCATGCACTCCAAAGGGAACTGTGATACGTTTATTAATTCCAAAAAATTCAATCCAGTAAATGAAATGAAGATTTTTCTGTCGGTTAGACCTTCTTTAGTATACGTGTTAGAGATATACCTCTAACACTTGTACTGAAGGTCTAACCGACTGAAACGTCTTCATTTCATTTACTGGATTTAATTTTTTGGAAGTAATAAAAGTATCACAGTTCCCTTTGGAGTGCATGGTTATTTTCTTATGGTTTGGGCTCTGGACCCTACCAATCCACCCATTAGCTAAGTTAGATGTTCCATGTGCCTCTTCTAAGATCTCTTCAGAGTCTGACAGTGAATGGTCTGGTAATCTGGTAAACACTGGTATGGGATCGTCATTGTCATGTGGAATAGGTCGCCTTGCTGATTCTAAAACAGAATAATCCCACCAAGCTTTCTTGTAACGATTAAAGCCTTTAATCTTTACAACAACACTTTTTCTCTCGAGACCACTGGCACATCAAAGTTTAAACTTTTTCTCTCGCCATTTGTCCACTATCGTAGGTGCTCTACACATGTTTTGCAAACCATATGTGTAACCCAAGATTTTTCCTGGTTTCCAAGTTGGGGATATTTCTTCTTTCTTTTTCAACCATGTACTCTCCACAGATGTAGCAGCATACATTAGGATTGTTGATGCAGGCTCTTCTAATAATGTCATAATTTTTACATGTACTGTCACCCCGCCAGTAGGTCTATACATATAAACCTTACTATCAAACACACATCTACATTGCGCCTTGAGGAAGCCAATGCAAAATGCACATTGGGGCTCTGCACACATGTTGAAACTGAGCAGTCAAAAGCACCCTAATGGGTAAGCACTAGTCTTTTTTACTGGATGCTGCTGCTACTTATCTGTATACAATACACATACTTTACTTTTTTGAACGTCTCTATACATCCTTTTTAGTGTGTCTTCTAATAATTTACTTATGGTTCCCATCCACACAAATTGATAGCTTCTCAATGTACTTGGGTACACTCTAGTGGTCGGACTACATAATTATTATTGTGAGATCCCTTGCATGCATCTGTGGATGCTTACCTTTGTTTTTTGTTTTTCAAGGATCATATGGTTTGCTGCCCAATCTGTTTATTAGTTGTTATCCGTGTTGTCACATTTTTGTTTCCTGATGATCGACCTACTATTTGTATTTTATCTTTTAATACTTTAATATGCTATGTTCTATTTGTAATAATTATTTTCAATAAAATTAATTTTATTTCAATAGGTCTTTTCACTTTCCTATAATTTGGGAGTGAGTATTTTTTTTTTATTTTTTCATTTCATTAAAATCTCATCAGTAACAATTGCCATCTCCTGTCTCAGAAATGGGAAAGTCTTCACTGATTACAGATTTTACCTTTACCTCAGAAATGAGAATTTTGATAATGCCTGATCAATCTACTGAATCCACAAAAAAACTGCTACTCAATCCAGAAAAGAAACAAGGTCCACTCAGGTTCATTGTCTGTTAACAGAAATATAGGGGGCTTCCACATTACTGGAAACAACAAAAGCTTTGGAAAAACGCTAGGCTTTCCCCATAAAAGAAATCCAGTGAAATAGGAGCTCTCAAATCCAAAGATCCCCTCCCCTTTATGAGCCCCACAATGTGCCTAAACCACAGTTAGCATCCACACATTTGGCTTTACTGTAGTGAGGAGAGCCCTGTTAATTTACGGGGTGCAGGTAAACTCTGCATGAAACTCTGCGTTCCAAAAGTCAAATAGTACTTGTCACACTGAGTTTTGTACAAACTTCGCTGACTGTTATGGCGGATCAGGCTCTGTTCACATTGTTGATTCTGACACTCTGCCCGATGGCGTCAAGCTCAATGGTTTCTCTAGTGTCTGAGATCAACACTGGCAGACTTGGGCATCGACTTGCTATGTGCTGATTTATAGGCAGGCTAATGGGAGTTAATTTCTGCTAGTCTGCTTGTTAGGTTACTTCTTTGATCACATATATTGGCTAGGCCAATCACTTCTGCTCCCCCTCTTTAAGCTGGATGAAATCTGTTACCTATGCCAGCTATAGTTTCTATGCTGGTCTGTGAGGTGTGGTGTCCCAGATTCTCTGGTGAAAATTGTGCTATTTGCTTGTTGTACTTGTGTAAGTTTAACTCTGGATCTTTCTTCCTTCTCTTGTGTTTCCTCCTGCATCTCTTATTGTCCTTACCTATGTGTGTGCACTGTGTGACAGAGTTTTGGTTTTCCCTTGTCTGTCTATATTGGTGACTTTCATTACACTTCTGTCCCATCTTTCCCAGAGGGGAAGGGGAGGAGGAAACAGATCAGAATTGGTCAGGAGCAGGGTCAGGAAGGACACTCAGGCATGCCCACCATTAGGGGTATCCCTGAGAATAGAGGTAGCTGAGGGCCCTGTTGCTTGAGGGACATTTTAGAGGCTCCGGTTCCCCGTTATCCCAGAATCATCGTGACAGTGCTCCTTCCCTCCTGAGTCTCACCATGTGGCTAAATGGTACTACTGAGTCTTTTATGGGGTATTTTCATGTTCACAAAAAGTTGTGTAACAATTTTGCAGTCATTTTTACCTATTTCCCTTGTGAAAATGTAAAATCTATGGCTAAAACAACATTTTAATGGTAAAAATGTAATTATGTTACTGTCCAACGGTAAAACATTTTGTGAAACATATGTGGTGGCAATATGCTCACTGCAACTCTAGATAATTTAATTAAGATTTGTAGTTTGTAAAATGGAGTTACTTTTGGGGGTTCTGCTGTTCTGGCACCTCAGGAGCTTTGCCAATGTGACATGGCACCTGTGGAGACACGGGGCTCAGTGGGTGCTCTCGTCCACTAAAACCCGCCACCTTTAGAAAGACAGCGTGGCTCAGGGCTCATCCCAACTGAACGCCGGCCTCCTTAACCGTGGGCGTAACACTACTCAGACAACACAGGGTGAGGGAACCACAATAATTAGACTTTATTGGATCCCCAAACAATTAACGGCACATAACACATAACCAGCAAAACACAAATGTAACAGGCAACAGAGTCTCACCCTTCCGCTGGCTCACCAGGGATTCAGAATGTCCATGCCTCAGAGGTTCCAGGTCTATTTACTCCAATCCAGCAGCACCCCGCTTTTGGCGGGCACCCAACAAGAAAGGAATAATGCCAGATTTAGGAAGCTGGCTGAGGTCTGCAAAGTCTGTAACAGGTGACTGAACTGTCCCAACCTGAGTGTCCTCCTTAGGTAGTCCTGGTTTGATGTTACAATCCTGGCATCCGAAGTCGAAATCCCTAGGCTGTGGATATAGTCTCCAACCAGAACCGGAGTCCCTAGATTGAAGCCATAAGATATCCTGATCCTCTAGTCAGCTCCGAAGAGCTTATACTGGATCCATCAGCATCCATCAACCCTGGTGGCTTAAAGAAGTCCCTTTTATAGCCACAGCCTTCCACTTAGATGCACTGCGTCCTCATCGATTGGTTTGACAAGAGCGCCTCTCTCATTGGATGAATCTCAATCTGCATGGACAATGTTCATCCAAATGATGTCTACAGAAAGACTGAGGATATCTACATGAAGTCTGCAAGTCACAGACTCGACAATGGCTACTAAGGTAATTACATTAGCAATACACAACTACAATACAATGATTACTGAAAGAGTCTGGAGAAACAATACGTCTGGCTTTCAGTGGCCAACACAATTACATGAGTCAACAAGAGTCTTGTAGAAACAATGAGGGACTTATCCCCCGTCTATAAACAATCTATCATCCTGTCTGGCTGAATTTTAAGAAACTTTAACCCATGAGATTCCATGTCATCACATTCCTCCCCCTTCTTAATATTAGCCAGACATGATAGGCTTCCGATCACCCTTCTCCTCTTAACGGCATTGTCCTTTTTAATGGTGAGGTCAGCAACAGAGGCTTGCATCTATACACCTCCCCCTGATTACCTCCCCCAAGTTGAGCAGCCATATTGCGGATAAGCACTAAGGTGGGGTCCATGAGTTGGGCTTGCATACATTTCTCACTATCAATCCTCCCCCAGTCAATAGCCAGTGTGGTTAGGCTTACTCATGGTTCTTGGCTCAGAAGTGGATGATGGAGACCGGGAATACAAACCATCCCTGGAAAAGATGTTAGAAAGATCCACATCAGGGTCCTGCTTGGCTTGGAGGTGGGTGATGGCTGCTTCAAACTGACTGGATAGTCCTTGTCCTAGGTCATTCTCCAAAATGACTGGTGTGAGCAGGTAATTCACAAGCCCCACTTTCACTTCCCTTTGAGTGGTATCCGAAACAACAGGCTTGGTGGGACCATCTATGAACCCCACTTCAACTTCCTCCTGGCTAGTCCCCGAAACAACAGGTGTGGGGAGGCTGTCCATAAACTCCATATGGAGCTCTTCCTGGTCAGACCCCAAAGTAACTGGTGTGGGGACGGTGTCCATAAGCTCCACATCAGCCTTGCTCTGATTAGTCTCCACAATGACAGGTGTGGGGAGGCTGTTCACAAGTCTCACATCAACTTCTCCCTGGTCCTTTCCCGAAATAACTGGTGTGGGGACGGTGTCCATAAGCTCCACATCAGCCTTGCTCTGGTCAGTCTCCACAATGACAGGTATGGGGAGGCTCTTCACAATCCCCACATCGATCACTTCCTGGTTGGTCCCCAAAATACCAGGTGTGGGGAGGCTGTCCACAAACTCCACCTCGACCTCTCCCTGGTCAGTCCTTAGGTCCAACTGCACACATGCCAGAGGAATGTCTGAGCGCTGGCCCTCAGCCAGGGAGATGGATAATTGGGAGTCTGGTACAGGGTCTTCTGGGGAAACAATAACTGGGCTTACCAGGGTAATGGAGGAACCAGTATCTCGTAGTCCCTGGCTCTTGACCGGCTGAGCTGGTAGATGGGCTCCAAGCATGCGGCCTCGGTTTTGGAGACAATCTTTATCTATATGTCCATGGCGCCCATATGTATAACAGCGCCAAAGATTGGGCGAGTCACAGGCCCTATTTGTAGTCCTTTGTTTTGGCGCAGCTTCTGCTGGGTAGCGGGACCATCCTTCTCGACCGGCTGGTGTTAGCAGTACTGCAGCTGGAATGCCATAAACATATTCCAGAACATAAGCCCTCTCTTCTCTTGAGGATCTAGGCCCCAATGCATCCAACAACGCTGTGGCTTGGGCCATTTTGGACAAAGTTGATTCCCGATTGTCACTAGATCCATGATGTGGCACATAGTTTAAATCCTCTGGGTCAATATCGGCGGGATCCTCATCGTCCTCTGCATCATTCTGGGCATCCCAACGGACTAATTTCTGGATCAAGTCTGACCGAGTCTCAGCGTTCCAGTAGATAATCTTTCGCCTCTGGCACAGATCCTGTAGCATCCATTTACTACAGCGGTCGTAACTCCTCTCTTGTCCTTGTCCCATGGCTGAGCTGGTGGGGTTGGACATGGCAGCGTCCGAAACCTGAATGCCTCCCCTATGGCCTGCTGGGTATGCTTATGTGCCTCCTTGGTGGTTGAGCCCTGGACGGTGTCCGAAAACACCAGTCCGCTGCAGCTCCCCTGGGTAAACCAGGCTGAGTAGTATCCCACTGCTGCCACCAATTGTGGAGACATGGGGCTCAGCGGGTGCTCTCGTCCACTAAAACCCGCCGCCTTTAGAAAGACAGCGGGGCTCAGGGCTCATCCCAACTGAACGCCGGCCTCCTTAACCGTGGGTGTAACACTACTCAGACAACACAGGGTGAGGGAACCACAATAATTAGACTTTATTGGATCCCCAAACAATTAACGGCACATAACACATAACCAGCAAAACACAAATGTAACAGGCAACAGAGTCTCACCCTTCTGCTGGCTCACCAGGGATTCAGAATGTCCATGCCTCAGAGGTTCCAGGGCTATTTACTCCAATCCAGCAGCACCCCGCTTTTGGCGGGCACCCACCAAGAAAGGAATAATGCCAGATTTAGGAAGCTGGCTGAGGTCTGCAAAGTCTGTAACAGGTGACTGAACTGTCCCAACCTGAGTGTCCTCCTTAGGTAGTCCTGGTTTGATGTTACAATCCTGGCAGCCGAAGTCGAAATCCCTAGGCTGTGGATATGGTCTCCAACCGGAACCGGAGTCCCTATATTGAAGCTATAAGATATCCTGATCCTCTAGTCAGCTCCGAAGAGCTTAGACTGGATCCATCAACATCCATCAACCCTGGTGGCTTAAAGAAGCCCTTTTTATAGCCACAGCCTTCCACTTAGATACACTGCGTCCTCATCGATTGGTTGGACAAGAGTGCCTCTCTCATTGGATGAATCTCAATCTGCATGGACAATGATCATCCAAATGATGTCTACAGAAAGACTGAGGATATCTACATGAAGTCTGCAAGTCACAGACTCGACAATGGCTACTAAGGTAATTACATTAGCAATACACAACTACAATACAATGATTACTGAAAGAGTCTGGAGAAACAATACGTCTGGCTTTCAGTGGCCAACACAATTACATGAGTCAACAAGAATCTTGTAGAAACAATGAGGGACTTATCCCCCGTCTATAAACAATCTATCATCCTGTCTGGCTGAATTTTAAGAAACTTTAACCCATGAGAGTCCATGTCGTCACAGCACCCACAAACCATTTCAGCCAAATCTGCACTTCCACATAACACTCTTTCCTTTCTGAGCTTTGCACTGTGGGAAGTAGTTTTCGATCACATATGGGGTATTCTTATACTCGGGAGATATTGCGTAACTAATTTTGAGGTCCATTTTCTCCTGCTACCCTTGTGAAAAATAAAAATTTGTGCTTTCAGCATAATTTTTGTTGAAAAAAATGTTATGTTTCATTTTCACAGCCCAATATTATCAAATTCTGTGAATCACCAATGAGTTCAAGATACTCACCACACCCCTAAATAAATTCTTATGGGGTGTAGTTTCCAAAATGGGGTTATTTATATGGCATTTTAAATGTTTTTAGCACATCAGGGGCTTGGCAAACACGACATTGCGTCCGTTATCTATTCCAGCCAATTTTGCACTCAAAAAGTCAAATGGCGCTACTTCCCTTCCGAGCCCTGCAGTACACCCATCAGTAGTTTGCCACCACATATTGGGATATTGTGGAGAAATTGCACAACAAATTGTATGGTGCATTTTCTTCTCTTACCCTTGTGACAATGCAAAATTTGGGGCTAAAACAACATTTTTGTTGGAAAAATATGATTTTTTACATTCTTGGCTCAATGTTATAAAATTCTGTGAAGCACCTGGGGGTTCAAGGTACTCACCACACGTCTAAATACATTTCTTGAACGGTCTAGTTTCTAAAATTTGGTCACTTGTGAGCGGTTTACACTGTTTAGGCACATCAAGGGCTTTGCAAATGCGACATGGTGTTTGCTATCGATTCCAGACAATTTTGTGTACAATAAATCAGATGGTGCTCCTTCCCTTCTACATGCAAGTTTTCTTGTGATTTTGTATCATTTGATACTGATTAATGTAATAAAAATATAAATTTGTTTAAACCTTTGGATGGATGAGTGCTGGACAAAACCATTTTTTTTGCTACGACCTCTTCCAGAACTGACGGGCCACCAATTATCCATACACCACATGGAAACAACATTGTGAATCCCAACCATTCATTGATAGGTGAGTGGAACTTATTCTTTCAATTGCTGTGTTACTTGTGGCAGTATGCTTAATCAGGATTATTTGCAAAGCCACTTCATTTCAATTGCGCTCCCACTTTAAAGTGGAAATATTCTTTCATTGCACAACCTTCTCCAACATGAACTCTTAAATTTGAACCTAAAATCTGTAATATTTTGCAAGGTGAGTGTAAATTACCTGGATAAAAATATATGAATTAGTAAATTCTTTGCAGTCATATATACAGACTGGTAGAACATGATGACTTGAACAATCAGCTAAGTATTCTGGTGCCCTTCTATCCTAAGCCTTATGTAGCACCCCTGCGGTACCAGGTGCCACAAATGTAACCCGTGCAAACCCAATCCCCGGAATATCCATGCCGGCCATGCATGTTGTGTCCCATGAATGGAAACATCCTGTTTTACTATTTCTTGCATTGCATATTTTTCCTCCTATCAGGAAATTCCTTTATTGTTACTAGGTAGATTTAGACTGTATGACGTTTGTCCCTATTTTCCTTCTTAGTTGGCTTCTGTATAGAATGCTCCTCCCTTCCTCCTTCAGTTTAGTCTAGAGGAACCATTGCTGAAGACACATGTGTACACCCTGTACAGATTATTTCTTTTCACCTGCCTTTACTTTGTACTTAATATAAGATTCTAGAAGAAAACTACAGCGATTCTCCTGGTCTTCCTACTAGTCATCGTTTCTAAAAACAAAAAAACAAAAAAGTGAGCCGGAGTATAAGATGGTATACATGGAACTTGTGAGACCATGTTCACACTGGCCATGAGACAAAGAGAAACCAAGGAAAAAATTGTGAAAACATACCCTGCTGTAACTAAATAAAAGCATAGTGCATATAAACATAGGGTACTTAGTAAACACTGTTTTTGATCAAAAAAAGCATAAAGCTATCCCACCAAACGTCAAGGTGTACCCAGTTGGGATAGTACCTACACTCTCTAATATTAAAACCTTACCATGGGTCTAAAATAGGCCTCAATGTGGCTAAGGGCTGAGAGCGACCGGGTCCCAACAGGACACAACACTGTTTTTGATCAAAAAAAGCATAAAGCTATCCCACCAAACGTCAAGGTGTAAAATAAAAGGTCTAAAATAGGCCTCAATGTGGCTAAGGGCTGAGAGCGACCGGGTCCGGGACTATTTTAGACCCATGGTAAGGTTTTAATATTAGAGAGTGTAGGTACTATCCCAACTGGGTACACCTTGACGTTTGGTGGGATAGCTTTATGCTTTTTTTGATCAAAAACAGTGTTTACTAAGTACCCTATGTTTATATGCACTATGCTTTTATTTAGTTACAGCAGGGTATGTTTTCACAATTTTTTCCTTGGTTTCTCTTTGTCTCATGGCCAGTGTGAACATGGTCTCACAAGTTCCATGTATACCATCTTATACTCCGGCTCACTTTTTTGTTTTTATGTAGTTTTTTTGTATTCAGTACAAACAGGGAGTGGCCCCCTTCTCAGCGAGCTGGACATTTCATTTTGTGAATCCCCCGACTGTGTGTGTCCTGTTGGGACCCGGTCGCTCTCAGCCCTTAGCCACATTGAGGCCTATTTTAGACCCATGGTAAGGTTTTAATATTAGAGAGTGTAGGTACTATCCCAACTGGGTACACCTTGACGTTTGGTGGGATAGCTTTATGCTTTTTTTGATCAAAAACAGTGTTTACTAAGTACCCTATGTTTATATGCACTATGCTTTTATTTAGTTACAGCAGGGTATGTTTTCACAATTTTTTCCTTGGTTTCTCTTAGTCATCGTTTCTGGCTGAGTTGAACTATCTGTTGATGCTTTTGAAGTGTGAGTACAAGCATACATTTATCTAAGGAACTGATAATTAGAGCGCTTGGGATTCACAGCTTCTAGGAAGAGACAGAATAGACCAGTACACCAGCACCTTCAGGCCACATACACAACCCCAACACCAGAATGGAAGACTGCCTAGCAACAGGTAAAAGGGAAGGGCACTGACTGGATAGTAGCCACCCAATCTGTAGGGAGAGAGCCAGTGAGGGGGAGGGGCCAGTGGTTGGTTGGGAAGTTGGAGGGAGGAAGTAGAGAGTCGAGTAAGGAAGCAAGAAGGAGAGGAGTGAAGTAGTAGAAAGTGGAAAGTACAGAAACTGACCTGAAGAACCACCGGAGTGCTGTAAACGGAGTGAGGCACTGTGGAGTATGGAACCAGGACTCCAGGCACCGTGGGTTACCTGTGAAAGTGCAAAACTCCAGGGACCACAGGAGGCCTGTGGAAGTCCGGAACCAAGACTTACAGGACTCAGCACAAGGTGGGGTGCAGACCCTAGGACAGTGGGACACTTTATGGTCAGCTGTTAACTCTGCCGGGCGAGAAGATCTCCAGGGGTCTTTCGCCAACCAATCCAGCCCGAAGCACAAGCAGCAAAGAGCGGACCGGGGACTGAACCCCTTAAATAGTCCAGGCTGCTTGCATTAGGGCCAAGGCTAAAGAAAAGGGACTTCCAAGGAGCTCCAGGCCACGGGAGTCCAACCACAACGAGCGTGCACAGAGGACAGCCAACCCAGGTCACAGCTGGCACGGAGAACAAGGGGAGCGGGTACATCTGGAACCGGCACCCATGGGTTCAAGTACCACCATAAAGTAAAGGCAAGTGGAAACTGCATTACTGATGTGGACTGTGTTCTTGATCATCCCGTGCACTCACACAGACGGTTCCCCACTACTATCCCCATCATTCACTGCTGGGGCCTGTCCCTGCTTGCGGAAGGCTCCAAACATCCAGGCTGCATCACTCCACCAGCCCCAGCAGAAACCTGCAGCGGCGGCCTCAATAACCTGGCTGCATACAGCAAGTGGTGTAGTTGAGAACTCTTTTATTATTTTCTTTCATTTCCCCCTTTTCTTTTATTTTACCAAAACCCCATCTTTCTTTTCTGAGGGACGGCACCCGGAGGGCCACGGTACCGGGCTGCAAACACGACTGACCCCACAAACCCGGGACCGAGTACCCCTCAGCCATGGGGCGTCACACTTAGGTATTGGATGGTTCACCAGAGAAACCCTATATTGAGATGCAGCTTAACGATAGGACCGGGACAAACATTGTACTGGATGTTAGAAGTTGCAATGTTTGCAAACCTATACACAGAGAATAATACATTCTACATTGCATGGTGAACAGTTCTAGATTATGTATTCATACATATGACAGATATCCAACACTGCTTCTCTCTGCTTGCTGATCCATGCCCAGGTTGCTTATCGGATGCTGTGAATGACAGCGGCATATGGAGGGAGACTGGTGACAGGTGACACACTGACATTCGCTCTGACTAATCTCTCTTTTATCACTTACTTTCTTATATAATTATCATGTCCTTTTTTCTTTCCAATCTGTACTAAGCTTGTCTGGGATCCATTACACATCTGCCTGTCACTCACTGGTCCCAGCATCTTCCCTTCTTCGTGTTTTGTATCAACTTGTTCATAGTTTTTTGTAAATGTCATTTAATACAATTTGTCATAGGTTGTATTCCTTTTCCTGCAACCTCTTCAGAAACAGATCAATAACAGAGCGCCAATCTGCCAGTTCAAAGCTCAGATGTGACTTAAAGGGGTTTTCTAGATTCACAAAATTGATGGTCTGTCTGTGGGAATGGTCATCAATATCTGACCAGTGGGAGTCTAATGCGGGCTTTACACGTTACAATCTATCGTGCGATTGCACAAGCGATCATACCCGCCCCTGTCGTTTGTGCGTCACGGGCAAATCGCTGCCCGTGTCGCACAAAGTCGTTAAACCCCCGTCACACGTACTTACCTGCTGAGCGACCTCACTGTGGGCGGCGAACATCCTCTTCCTGAAGGGGGAGGGACGTTCGGCGTCACAGCGACGTCACACAGCCGCCAGCCAATAGAAGTGGAGGGGCGGAGATGAGCGGGATGTAAACATCCCGCCCACCTCCTTCCTTCCTTCCGCATAGCCGGCGGATGCCGCGGGACGCAGGTAAGCTGTGTTCATCGTCCCCGGGGTGTCACACGGAGCGATGTGTGCTACCGCGGGTACGATGAACAACCGGCGCCATGTTAAATAAACAATTTTTTAAAACTCAGCGATGAGTACAAAACTCATGATTTGTGAGCGATTCTGCGTCGCTCTGAGGTGTCACACGAGACGACGTCGTGAATGATGCCGGATGTGCGTCACGAAAACCGTGATCCCGACGATGCATCGCATGATAGTTTGTCTCGTGTAAAGCCCGCATTAATCTTGACTCTTGGCTGCTCCTTTTGATCAACTGTTTAAAGAGGCTGCTGTGTTCATGCAAAACCTATAGTCTCATTGATGTTTACACTTCTCTATGCCGGTACACCGTCTACATCAGGGGTCTAAAACTCGGTTGGGTGTATGGGCCGCACATAGATAAAAAATAATTTAAGGGGCCACATTGATTGCAGCACAAAGTGACATTTTTATTGGTACCATATTTTTTTTCTCTACACCTTTCGTTCACTGTTTTTAAACATTTTTTCTTGTTTATTATAACAAGCATACACTTTTTTTTATTTAAATATATTTAAAAAACAAAAATAAAAAAAACCTCGTTTTGATGGTAAAAAAATTGTCATGCTTTATTTTTTTTGTTTACATCTTCTTGTAAGTAATATAGTTTTACAATTAGCACCATATAGTAATTTTGACCAACATCTTTTAGTAATGTCCCCCATCCTGTTCCCCCTCTTGAAGTAATGTTCCCATCCTGGTCCCCATTATGTAGTAATGTACTCATCCTGTATATGTAATAGACAATTATGTATGATCGGTTGTGTAGGTGTCCCCTATTTCCTATTGAATATCTGGTGTATTTGTTTATAGTGGGACATCTTACTAATCACCAGGACAATCATGCAATTATATCTGGGACAGCATTATATTTAAACCATCATATATACAATTCTGTGCTCTGCAATTGCGGTTTACACAACGGCACTATATTTTATTGCTGTGACTTGATACATGTTACTCTCTGACCCTTACATGGATCCCATTGCCCTGTATTTGTTCTCTTTGTTTTTATAACACTTGTTTTTTTCTGTGTCATTTTTTCATGTCCCTAATAAAGTGTTGTATACTTTTTCTTATGAATCTGTCTATTTAGACATTATTGAGCATCATATTCAGGTAAAGGTCAATTATAGGTATAGGTGTTGTTTAAGCTGACTTTGGTCAGAATTCTTATTCATTATGGACCTAGGTATTCTGTTTCTAATTTAAAATGAGCAAATACCATACATTAAGAATATAAGTAAACTAGCTGTACTACCCGGCTTCGCCCGGGTTAAAAACTGCTGTTAACAAAATAGAATGTATTAACAAAAATGTATTCTGCACACAAAAACCACAAAACAAATAGATATAAATGTAATTATAATGTCTGTCTCCCCCTCTGTATATATCTCTCTGTCTCTCTCTTTCTATCTTTTTGTCTGTCTGTCTCTTTCCCTGTCTGTTTCTGACTGTCTCTGTCTCTTTCTCCGTCTGTCTCAATCTCTTGTTCTGGCTGCACTGTGGCTCCCAGCTCCATTCGCTTTAATGGAGGCAGGTTTTTTTGCGAATAACTGTAAAGCGCGGGGTTAAAATTTCCCCTCAAAACATAGCCTTTGACGCTCTTGGGGTCCAGACGTGTGAGTGTGCAAAATTTTGTGGCTGTAGCTGCGATGGTGCAGATGCCAATCCCGGACATACATACACACACACATTCAGCTTTATATATTAGACTATCTGTACTACCCGGCTTCGCCCGGGTTAATAACTGCTGTTAACAAAATAGAATGTATTAACAAAATTGTATTCTGCACACAAAAACCACAAAACAAATAGATAGAAATGTAATCTAATATATAAAGCTGAATGTGTGTGTATGTGTGTGTGTGTGTGTGTGTATGTCCGGGATTGGCATCCGCTCCGTCGCAGCTACAGCAACGAAATTTTGCACACTCACACTTCTGGACCCCGAGAGCGCCATAGGCTATGTTTCTAGGGGAAATTTTAACCCCGCTCTTTACAGTTATTCACCAAGAAACCTGCCTCCATTAAAGCGAATGGAGCTGGGAGCCACAGTGCAGCCAGAACTTCAGAAGAATGCGCAGCCACGCCCTTATATGGAATGTTACCGTGTCACAATGCAGCCAGGGAAAGAGGCAGACACAGACAGGGAAAGAGGCAGACACAGACAGGGAAAGAGACAGACACAGACAGGGAAAGAAACAGACATAGACAGGGTAAGAAACAGACACAAAGAGACAGACAGACAAAGAGACAGACTGACAGGGAAAGAGAGGGAAAGAGAGAGACAGGTTAAGAGACAGACACAGACAGGTAAAGAGACAGACACAGGGAAACAGACAGACAGGGAAAGAGAGGGAAAGAGACAGACAGGGAAAGAGACAGATAGATAGACAGACAGGGAAAGAGATTGAGACAGACGGAGAAAGAGACAGAGACAGTCAGAGACAGACAGGGAAAGAGACAGACAGACAAAGATAGAGAGACAGAGAGATATATACAGAGGGGGAGACAGACAGAGAATGGGAGAGAAACAGAGAGACAGTTACTATCCCGGGCGTTAATATATTCTATTTATACATTCTATCCCGGGAATGTTAATACATTCTATTTTGTTAACAGCAGTTATTAACCCGGGCGAAGCCGGGTAGTACAGCTAGTTATTAAATAGTTTCACATGGTGAAATGTGTGCTGAGGGTGGTATGTTACGAGGGGGACCCGGGGAAGCGTGCCAAGATGGTATATGGACAGCTTCCGCCGGTCAAGGTCCACTGTGCGGTGTAAAGGACCGCTGCTATGGTGGGAGAAGAGTGAGCGGGTTGCTGCTAGCGATCGTCTGGAATGTCACAGACGATCTGCGTACACCTGTCCGCCCTAACCCGTGAGGGTTGGATGGCACGGGGCTCACAACTCGGTGTACCTGTTGCACGGGGACGCACAGAGGTGCCTACGCACGTGTGCCAGCGGGAGTCACAGGAATATGGCACGAGGGTAGCACAGAGGTGCCCACGCACGTGTGCTTCAGAAACCAGGTGAGTCCGACAGAGATTCAAGGAGCTCACCTGGGACAGGAACACAGCCTGTTCAACGGAATACTGCCAGAGCAGCAAGGCAGGGGCGAGACCTGCAAAATACAATGACGTCTGTACAGTGGCGTGGCAGCACGCTGCCAGACATCCAAACATAGAAGGACGGCCGCGCGCCGCCATGATGGCAGGAGGGGTTTTTAAGGAGATGTAGCTCCAGCCAAGGGCGGGCGCGAGACGGATGTGACCCAATCATGATCTGTGACGTCCTGGCCCGGCCAGTCAGGATTCAGCACATCACCAGCCTCGTTATCTTGCCGTGTGATACCAGTGAGCGAATCAGAAGATGTCACGTGGGGCACATGCTCAACCTCCTGCCTCTGGGTCATAAAGGCGGGATCTTCGGTTTCACAATGTGCAGAGCTAAGGGAAGTCTTGCTGCTTCCCTGAGCATCTATCCTTTGCACACTGTGCAACCACTCCGACCCTCTGCGATGCCGAGCAGGAGGGCACGTGGCAGGCAAGGGATGGGAGACCACTCCATTCCTTACAAGGAGTAAACCACTAGGTGTCACCCTTCTGCTGCATCTAGGAGGAGGAAACTCCTGCAGTCTCCCAGACCTTTGGCGCTGCTGAGCAGGAGGGCTCGCGGCAGACAAGGAATGGGGGACCACCTCATTCCTTGCAAGAGGAGAGCCACGAGATGTAACAGTGGTATATGTGTTCAAGTACGTGGTAGTGAGTAGCGCATTGTGTGTGTGTGTTCATATCCACGAGTGTGGTGAGTATCCCATGTCGGGGCCCCACCTTAGCAACTGTATGGTATGTGCTCTTTGGCGCCATCGCTCTCATTCTTTAAGTCCCCCTTGTTCACATCTGGCAGCTGTCAATTTGCCTCCAACACTTTTCGTTTAACTTTTTCCCCATTATGTAGATAGGGGCAAAATTGATTGGTAAATTGGAAGGCGCGGGATTAAAATTTCGCCTCACAACATAGCACCCGGCGCTGCCCGGGATAGTAACTGTCTCTCTGTTTCTCTCCCATTCTCTGTTTGTCTCCCCCTCTGTATATATCTCTCTGCCTCTCTCTCTAGCTCTTTGTCTGTCTGTCTCTTTCCCTGTCTATATCTGACTCTCTGTCTCTTTCTCCATATGTCTCAATCTCTTTCCCTATCTGTCTATCTATCTCTTTCTGTCTCTTTCCCTCTCTTTCCATGTCTGTCTCTTTCCCTCTCTTTCCCTGTGTCTGTCTCTTTGTCTGTCTCTTACCCTGTCTGTCTCTTTCTCTCTCTTTCCCTGTCTGTCTGTTTCCCTGTGTCTGTCTCTGTCTCTTTGTCTGTCTCTGTCTCTTTGTCTGTGTCTGTCTCTTTACCTGTCTGTGTCTGTCTCTTAACCTGTCTCTCTCTTTCCCTCTCTTTCCCTGTCTGTCTCTTTCCCTGTCTATGTCTGTTTCTTACTACCCGGCTTCGCCCAGGTTTATAACTGCTGTTAACAAATGAGAATATATTAACATTCCCAGGATAGAATGTATAAATAGAAAATATTAACGCCTGGGATAGTTGCTTCTCTCCCATTCTCTGTCTGTCTCCCTCTCTGTATATATCTCTCTGTCTCTTTCCCTGTCTCTCTATCTCTTTCCCTGTCTGTCTCTTTCCTCTCTTTCCCTGTCTGTCTGTTTCCCTGTGTCTGTATGTCTCTTTGTCTGTGTCTGTCTCTTAACCTGTCTCTCTCTTTCCCTGTCTGTCTCTTTCCCTGTCAGTCTGTCTCTTTGTGTCTGTCTCTTACCCTGTCTGTGTCAGCCTCTTTCCCTGTCTGTGTCTGTCTCTTTCCCTGGCTGCATTGTGACACGCCAACATTCCATATAAGGGCGTGGCTGCGCATCCTTCTGAAGTTCTGGCTGCATTGTGGCTCCCAGCTCCATTCGCTTTAATGGAGGCAGGTTTTTTAGTGAATAACTGTAAAGAGCGGGGTTAAAATTTCCCCTCAAAACATAGCCTGTGACACTCTCGGGGTCCAGAAGTGTGAGTGTGCAAAATTTTGTGGCTGTAGCTGCAACGGTGCGGATGCCAATCCCGGACATACACACACATACACACAAACACACACACACACACACACACACACACATACACACATTCAGCTTTATATATTAGATTACAGAAATCTTACAACACAATGCCATAAATAAATTTACATTTCCGATATCCAGGAAATAGGTTTTGAATTGAATCTTTCAGTTTTCAGGACACACACTTAAAAGAAAGTGACCAAATTGTCAAAAAAGACAGCTACCCTTCACTGACAAGTTTTTGCTCTACAATCTTGAGAGAATCTGAAAGTTTTCTGAACAAGAAAAAAAATTAAATAAATAAAAAATACCAAACTATTTTCACAGTAAATTTTGTGATGGAGTCCAAGTTATGAAAAACTCCTGGTGCTAAGACAATCATGGCAAATAAACAAAAGCACACGGCCTGATAAGAAACAAATTGCTGAATTCAGTGTTTTAACCCCTACAGCATGCTGTCCTCAGATTATATAGCAAAAATTTGCTGACAGATTCTCTTTAAAGAAGCACTCCCATGAAGTTTTTTTTCCATTAAATCTGAGTATATATGCATGTAACGTAGTGTGAGTATATTAATATATGCATCTGCAGCCGCCTTCTCCAGTATCCAGCTCTATTTTGGTCCACGTTTCAGCGTCGTCACCACTCTTCAGACTCTCCAGATCACCCTATGGCTGGGTTAACATGACCGCATTTTCTCCATCTCAGAAAAAAGATTGTTAATCAGACTCTGATCAGAGATTGATCATAGTAGGATCTATTATTTGCATATGTGGAGTTTCCCCATCTTGTCCATTCTGTCAGTCTGTGAGTGAAATTCAGACAATTGGTTGTCATTCGAGTGCAGTCTGATTTTTTTCACAGACCCATAGATTTGAATAGCTAAGTGCGATCCGATTCATGGCAGCAGTTTGTGCACGCTGCAGTATTTTTCTTTGGACCACTCAGTCAGAAGACAAAAGCCGACATGTGCACTGCCTCATTGAATAACATTGGTCTGAGTGCGATTTGTTTGTTTTTATGGATTTCACTCAGAATGAAAACACTGTCATCTTCCTGTTTCCTATGCATTTGCTAGCTGGAAGTTTCTTTTACAATATGTCTATGGAGCATCGTTCTGATCCTCCTTAGATTTACACTGTTAAAGCCAATTGTGGGTCATGCAGAGTGCATACAAAAGGGAATCTGTCACCACATTTAACCTATCTAACCTATTAACCCTAGAACGCATACCTGGGGGCTCGCAGGCCTGCTAGGTTACTTGTTTTCTATGGTTGATTTCTATAGTTGCGCGTTCTAGGGTTAATATGGGCATACAGGTTATAGAATGATGAAAAAAGCCATACCTGTCTGTCTCATATCAGATGCCTTGTTGTGGATAAATCATCTTTTATCATTTTATGTAAATCCACTCTTCCAGGCTATGGGGCGGATGCTGCCTGGAAGATAACTCCGCCTACAGAGCTTATTTTAAATAAATGGGGCGTGACCAGTGGGATGTGTGATGGCCGCTCTCTGCTCTCATTGCAGAGCTGTGTGTGATAACTGACATTTCTGCAGGTTCCTCCCAGCTTCAGCCTCCATCTCACAGGCAGACAGGGTTGCAATATTAATAAGTGGTAATCCAGCTGGATTACCAGTTACTCTTATTTAGACTGACTTCTGCAGGGGTGGACCGCCCCTTTTCTTCATCCTTGCACATCCTTGCACCCTAGGTGGTTTGGATCACATGGCTATGGTAGGCTGAAATTTACTCCTTTTCACTTGGAATTAATGTTCCAATATTGTTGCAATGAAGCAGAGCTCAGGGAGCTGCAAAAAATGTGTTTGCAAGAAGACAGAATTTCCTCTGTGTCAGTGACTTGTCTCACACTGGTAACGCCCCTTTTATTTAAAATGATCCCTGGAGGCGGAGTTATCTTCCAGGCAGCATCTGCCCCATAGCCTGAAAGAGCTTATTTATATAAAGTGATAAAAGATGATTTATACACAATAATCTATCTGATATGAGACAGACAGGTGTGACATTTTTCAGCAATTTCTAACCTGTATGCCCATATTAATAGGTTAGGTAGGTCAAATGTGGTGACAGATCCCTTTAATATGGAGAGTCTGCAGAGCGGTGACATCACTGAGAACAGGACCAGCATCGAGCGGCAGTACTTTGAGTGATTTCATAATTATTTTAGTGAAAACAATTCCACATCCTGATGTCTGAACTTAAAGAAGCACTCACATGAAGTTTTTTTCTTAATTAAATGTGAGTATGTGTGCATGGAATATGGTGTGAGTGTATTAATATATGTACCAACAGCAACCTTCTCCGGCATCCAGCTCTGTTCTGTTCCTCTTCTCAGGGATGTCACCGCTCTTCAGACTCTCCGCTGGAAGTCTCTTTTATAATGTAAGTCTATGGAGCTTTGTTTTGATGCTCCATAGATTTACATTGTAAAAGCCACTTCTGAGTCACACAGAATGCAGTGTGACCTTGGCAGTCTGCAGAGCAGTGACATCACTGAGAAGAGGAGCAGAACGGTGTTGGACACCAGAGAGGGCTGCAATAGGTGAGTATATTAATACACACAATACATTACATTCACATATACACATCTAACATATAAAGCTGAATGTGTGTATGTATGTATGTATGTATGTATGTGTGTGTGTGTGTGTGTGTGTGTCCGGGATTGGCATCTGCACCGTCACAGCTACAGCCACAAAATTTTGCACACTCACACGTTGACCCCCGAGAGCATCATAGGCTATGTTGTGAGGCGAAATTTTAACCCCGCGCGTTCCAATTTACCAATCAATTTTGCCCCTATCTGCATAATGGGGAAAAAGTGAAACGAAAAGTGTATCCGCACCGTTGCCTTTACAATCACAAAATTTTGCACAGACCCCTCATGTGACCCAGGGAACGTCGTAGACTATGTTTTGACAGGAAAATTTAACCTCGTGCTTTACAGTTACTCTCCAAAAAACATGCCTCCATTAAAGTAAATAGAGCCTGGAACTACAGGTTATTAGTAGGAGCTGTGATTGGTTGCTATAGGAACAAAATATATTCATAGTATAAGAAGCTTATATGTGAGGTAATAAGATGTCGGTGGGGAGACGGATAGAGAAAGACAGACACAGACAAACGGTGAAAGAGACAGACAGAGACAGACCTGGAAAGAGACTGACCTGGAAAGAGACAGACAGAGACAGACCTGGAAAGAGACAGATGGGGAAAGAGACAGATGGGGAAAGAGCAGACAGATATGGAGACAGGGACAGAGATAGGCAGACAGGGAAGGAGGATACAGCCAGCGAGACAGACAAAGATAGATGGGGAAAGACACAGACCTTGATAGAGACAGACAGGGAAAGAGACAGACAGAGACAGGCAGACAGGGAAAGAGACAGACAGGAAAAGACACAGACAAAGAGACGGGGAGACAGATGGGGAAAGAGACAGACCTGGGAAAGAGACATACCTAGAAAGAGACAGATGGGGAAAGAAACAGAGAGATAGAGACAGACAAAAAAAAGAGACAGACAGATACAGGCAGACTGGGAAAGAGACATACAGGGAAAGAGACATACAGGGAAAGACACAGACAGGGAAAGAGACAGACGGGGAAAGAGACAGACCTGGAAAGAGACAGACGGAGCACATTACTTGGCCAATTTAGTTAAATCTGTGTGGAATATCTGTGGTGTTGAAATATATGTTGTGAAATGCTTCTATTAGCTTAGTTTTTGCCTTTTAATAATTACATTTCTATCTATTTGTTTTGTGGTTTTTGTGTGCAGAATACATTTTTAATACATTCTATTTTGTTAACAACAGTTATTAACCCGGGCGAAGCCGGGTAGTACAGCTAGTATTAGATAAAAACTTCATGGAAGAGCTTCTATAAAGTAATAAGAACGGGCCCTCGTGGAAGGTTACGAAACGCGTTGGGGCTCGTCTGTCCATCTGTCAACGTCTTAAGGACATGGGTAAGCTGAGTTAACCCCTTTTAATGTATGCAGCCTGTGTAATGATATTGATTGGGTTTATGGCACTTTGACACTATATAGCTTTGTCACTAGGCTGGTTATATGCTGTACCCCTACAAACTTTGGGATTGATTAAAACTTTACACAAGGGCTATATCGTTAAATATTTGGGAGCGACGTGACTGATTGAACCACCCATCTCTTGATTCTCTGACTTTTGGTGCTCCCTGGAGCTCTCACTTTGCACCTGTCTGTTATCCTGCTTATTTACTGTTTTTTATATTCCCTCCTGTAATTATCTATGTGGTAAATTCTTAATAAAGATTTTGTACCTTTTTCACTAAGAGGATGTCTTTGGACTATTTTATTCTTATTACTTGGGTTGTTAATCTCCTTTTTCCTCCTATTCTCACACTTTATGTCTTGGGAATGACCCACATATATTGAAACGATTATGATGGTAAATATGTGTTCCTTATCCTGGTTCTTATAAAGTAATAAGAACAAAAGATCTTCTACATTTCCAGTTTCATTGCTACACCCACCGGTCTATAGGCTATCTCTTAAATTATTGGGACTGAAGTGTAATGCCACGGATGGACTGCGTTCAATAGCGGCACTGTTTCTGGAAAAGAAGCAAACGTTTCTAAATGTGACAACTATCTTTAATTTGTTTTTTAGCTGTATGCTTAGATGCAGACAAAGACTAAATGTGAATAAAGGCTAAATCATGAGCATTCGTAACTGGCTTTAAGTGTCAGCTTTGCAGTCATCTACTATCTTAAAGCAGCTGGAGCTACCTGGTTTCATAAGATGCCGATCCAGGCTTTATTTAAGGCTTGTATTAGTATGTTTATATTTATTTATTCTCCTTGAAGGGGGGAGTGTGGGGCCCGGTGATTAATCTCCGCTGTCACTGCTCACAGATGTGTAATTCACACCGCAGCAAATGTGAAGTCAGCAGGAGCGTCCCATGGACTGGAAGAGACGAGGGATGGAGAGAGAAGGGATGGGGGAGTGGAGGAGTGAGGATTGCAGAAAATGCTGGTGGCATAGTAAACAGTGAGAAGGTCCAAACAAGTGGAAAATCCCAAATATTAGTAAAATGTAAAAAATGGAAGAGGATAAAGTGGACTGAAGAGTGAGAAGAAACAGCAAACAATGCTTTTTTTTGTTTTATAAACCCCTTTGCATATATAGCATGTGGGTTTGATGTTTATCTGAAAATGCTAAATTATTTTATATTTTAAAAATATGAACAGTTAAAAAGATTATATAAAAAAACCTCAATCAGCTTTTCTCTTCTGGAAACGACACTAGGGTCCATAGTCTGTGCGTTAGTGCAGACATGCCTTATTGAAGTAAAAGGCAAAACTAGATCTAGCCTATGGACAATAGTGATGCTGGTTCTTGAATAATAAGGTCACATGCTGTCCTTTTTGTCTCTTTATCTATTCTGCCTATCGGTAAAGAGGTTCTCTGTGATTTTGTGAGACATGACCAAAGCTCAACCTTTCTAAAAGTTTGCTCCTTAAGGCCCAGTCACACTAAACAACTTGCCAGCGATCCCAACAACGATACAACCTGATAGGGATCGCTGGTAAGTTGCTAGGAGGTCGCTGGTGAGATGTCACACTAAGCGACGCTCCAGCGATCCCACCAGCAACCTGACCTGGCAGGGATCGCTGGAGCGTCGCTACACGTGGAAGCATGCTGCGCTTGGTAACTAAGGTAAATATCGGGTAACCAACCCGATATTTACCTTGGTTACCAGCGCACACCTAGCCACAGTACACATGGGGTTAATTACCCGATGTGTACTGCAGCTACATGTGCAGAGAGCAGGGAGCCGCGCACACCGCTTAGCGCTGGCTCCCTGCTCTCCTAGCTACAGTACACATGGGGTTAGTTACCCGATGTGTGCTGCAGCTACATGTGCACAGAGCAGGAGCCGGCGCTGACAGCTGAGAGCGGCGAAGGCTGGTAACAAAGGTAAATATCGGGTAACCAAGGTAAGGGCTTCTTGGTTACCCGATATTTACATTGGTTACCAGCGTCCGCAGATGCCGGCTCCTGCTGCCTGCACATTTAGTTGTTGCTCTGTCGCTGTCACACACAGCGATGTGTGCTTCACAGCGGGACAGCAACAACTAAAAAATGGCCCAGGACATTCAGCAACAACCAACGACCTCACAGCAGGGGCCAGGTTGTTGCTGGATGTCACACTAAGCAACATCGCTAGCAAGTTGTGCATCAGCAGCGATGTTGCTAGCGATGTTGCTTAGTGTGACGGTACCTTAAGTACTTGAGGACTTCCGAAAGGTGAGTTGGTTTCCAGGTGACCTCACCATTCAAGCTTCTGTAAGGGTTGGATTCATACGTGGTCCTATGATGACGTATGTCATCTTTCATGTCCATAGAAAAGCTTTAATGAAGAAATTGTGTTTAAATTAAAAAAAAATTGACACCTCTACAGCCATGGTTCCCGAAACTGATGACTGTACAGAAGTCAAGTGTGTTATGATGCCATCTTTTTTGTTTTCAACATTCATAATGATTTTTCTAAGTTTCATAAGGGTCTAGTTTGTTGTCTTCTTTGTGAATCCATTTTTTTATGTCTCTTGACGTATTTCTTATCCAGCTAAGTTAAAAAAATAAAACAAATGATCACTAGCTTGACCAAATGACCATACTATTTAACATCAAGTACAGCCCGGACTGCCCACCCCAAAGGGGCTTAAGGGAGGGCAGCATGACTAAGGAGGGATGCTAGGCATGTGGGTATAGCAAGGGGTTAAGTTGAGAATGCACTTTGTGTGGGAAAATTGGAGGGTGGGGTTATAGGGGCTGTTGAGTTGTGGGGGTCCTCTGCTTGGCCAGGGGGAGGGCAGTCATAGGGTAGTATATAGGACAGGGCTTTGGGGTGAGGGTGCTCATTTGGTACTTGACAGACATCTGGAATGAACCCGCCCACCCGTTCTATTTTTGCAACTTTTGGAGATCAACGTGGCGAGATAAAGAGGTGTTGACTTTGTCACAGCAGTAGGCAGAAAGAAGGGGGTATTTGAAGTTTGTGGATTGCACAAAGGAGCGAGGGGGGGAACTCAGTGCAGGAATGGGTTACCCCTGGTGGTGCAATGGTATGGTTGGTTTAATGTGGGTCCCTGCTGGGCTAAGATCTCAGCGTGACATTGGTTGGGCAACTCTCAGCTAGGTGTCCTCGAGCCGGTGTGGTGCGGCTGAGAGCAGGTGGTGGAGCTGGTGTTGCAATCAATTACAATGGGAACCTTCACTCCCCCCCCCTCCTTTTTCTGGTGGTTATGTTATTATTGAGTTATTACTATGGTGACGTATGAAAATTTTATTGATTGTTTGTTGTTAATTAAGAAACCGGGCTGCTGTGGCGTTTTACATTCAATGTTACAGTCTTTGTGTCTTAATTTAAGTCATAAGAAGTCGGGAAAGGGGGTTTTGGGCTGTGGTCGGTACGGTCAGGTAAGGCCCTCTGTTAGACTTTCCTGAGTCATGAATCTGTTGAATGCTGTATTTTATCATAGCTTTCTCACATCTCTTAAAAATCCCACTATCTTCAAATACAATTACATAAAATTCTGCCCATCTTAGACCAGTTTTACATTAATTAAATGCTGGCTCATTCTTTGTGGTTCTTTTATGAATTAACATTATAGCTTCCTCTTAAGGCCGCTTTACACGCAGCGACATAGCTAACAAGATGTCGCTGGGGTCACGGAATTCGTGACGCACATCCGGCCTTGTTAGCGACGTCGTTGTGTGTGACACATACGAGTGACTGCTAACGGTCAAAAATACTCACCTTATCGTTGATTGTTGACAAGTCGTTCATTTTCAAACTGACGTTGCTCGTTCAGGATGCAGGTTGTTCGTCATTCCTGAGGCAGCACACATTGCTACGTGTGACACCCTGGGAACGACGAACAACAACGTACCTGCGTCCTGCCGGCAACGAGGTGGGCGTGTTGTTAATGCGGCTGGTCTCCACCCCTTCGCTTCTATTGGCGGGCCGCTGTGTGACGTCGCTGTGACGGCGCACGGATTTCCCCCTTAAAAAAGAGGTTGTTCGCCGGCCACAGCGACGTCGCTAGGAAGGTAAGTGCGTGTTACGCGTCCTAGCGATATTGTGCACCACGGGCAGCGTTTAGCCCGTGACGCACAAACGACGGAGGCGGGTGCTTTCACGAACAACATCGCTAGCGATGTCGCTGCATGTAAAGCAGCCTTAAGTTTGGATATGAATTCAACGTTTACATTGTTTTTATGTACTAAGAGTCCTCTAGAGAAGAAGATGGACAGGACAAGTGCAACTTCTGCAGTTCCAGACCTGTGTTAAAGGATAAATGGATTTTGCACAATTGTGTGAATTGATATGTACAATAAAAGTTGAAAAGTTCTCTTTATATACGTACATCTGAAGGAAAATCAAGACTGGCTTTGTATAGTTTTTGTTCAATTGTGCCAAGCAGAAATATGCTGTTATCATTGGGCATAGAATGCTGCCTTGTGTGGGTTACATAATATGATGTGTGAATAAGTTTGTACACCTATCTAGCTACAAAACATGACACACCAAGTCCCCTCTAAATATGGTGACTCAAGCAACATCTTACTTTCTGAGTACAAATGTCTCCTTTGCATGTGTATGTGCATGTCTGGTGCCTACTCTGGAATATAGTCCTGATGCAGTCATTTCCTCCTATCACAAAGTGATAAATGTCTCACCCCTTTGATATGCAGTTTAGCAAATATAAAGAAACACCTATTTACTACATTTTTAATGTCTCTTGGTAAACCTTGTAGTCTATTAGTGCCAGCAATAATTTAGAGTTGCTTTGCTGTCCATGGTACTGATTCTTTTCCAAAATCTATATATTGCTTCTAGTGATGAGCAGGCACTACCATGCTCGGTACTCATAACAATGAGTGATAAGTGGGCACCACCATGCTCGGGTGCTTACTACTCGTAATGAGTAGTGACGGTCAGCACTACCATGTTCGGGGTCTTGGTACTTGTAACGACTAGTGATGAGCGGGCACTACCATACTCAGGTGCTTACTACTCGTAACGAGTAGTGATGGTGGGCACTACCATGCTTGGGTGCTTACTACTCGTAATGAGTAGTGACGGTCAGCACTACCATGTTCGGGGTCTTGGTACTTGTAACGACTAGTGATGAGCGGGCACTACCATACTCAGGTGCTAACTACTCGTAACGAGTAGTGATGGTGGGCACTACCATGCTCGGGTGCTCGGTACTCGTAATGACTAGTGATGAGCAGTCATTACCATGCTCAGGTGCTCTGTACTCATAACGACTAATGATGACCAAGTACTACCATGTTTGGGTGCTCGGTACTCATAACAAGCAGTTGGTTGCTCAGATGGGCTTGACTTGAGTACACGAGCATAATGGAAGTCAAAGGGGAACTGAAGCGTTTTTCCGGAAACTCTTCCAGAGGAATGCTTGAGTTCCCCATTGACTTCCATTATATTCGGGTACTCTGGTCATGCCTGGTCTGGTCTGGTCTGGTCATGGTAGTGCTTGCTCATCACTAATTGCTTCACAAATACCATTTCTTTTTGACATGTAAATAAGTATACAGTAAAGTAAAAATCAGTTGTTGACAATCAATAGAAATTGCACCAAAAATGGTGCCTAGCAAGTGGTCAAAGTCTCAGCACATTACACATATATCTCAATGTAACATCACTAGCACTTTGTGCAAAATACATTTGGTGCAGCTATTGCCAGTATTTTAGTCACATCTCTTTAAATGATCTTGCTGATCAATTTGAAAATACAGTTAAACATGGCAAGTTTGAACACTTTTGTGACTTATTTCAAAGGTATACAAATAGCTATGGTTATCTGTGCTTAATGTGCACAGGAGGGTTGACCACCTGTTTTATTTTCCGTTCAATTTATCCAAAACTGTTGGGCAACCTAATTTTTTACAGCTATATAAAGGCCCTGTCACGCACAGAGATAAATCTGCGGCAGATCTGTGGTTGCAGTGAAATTGTGGACAATCAGTGCCAGGTTTGTTGCTGTGTACAAATGGAACAATATGTCCATGATTTCGCTGCAACCACAGATCTGCCAAAGCTTTATCTCTGGGTGTGACGGGGCCTTTAGAAAACCTTAATGAGTTATAAAAATAAGTGTTATACCTTTCTAATTCAGAATATTGATATTAAAAGGTATGTCCTCAACTTGGACAACCCCTTCTAATTCCCTGGTACTCGATCTCCTAGGGCTCACTTGAAGTTTTTTCGACATATGAGTACCCATACCCAATCAACTCTGGTTTCACTGTTCCCTCGAATAACTAATCAGAAGGATGTGAAAGCTGCAGCTGCCACTTACTGCCTGTTGATTGCTTATATGTCTCAAGGTGGGGAGAGAGAAGTCGGCGGTGATTGGTACAAGGCTCATGTGACAAAACAACCGCACGTGAGCCCCAAGAGAGTGAACGCGACAACGCGGGAATGGCATGAGTATAAGCTTTTTTATTTTAATGGTGGAAAAAATGGGGAATGAGAAGGGCTTGTCCAAGTAATGGACAACCACTTTAAGGCAGAATCAGCAGTTATTGTTACCTGTAAAATAATAATAATTGCAACCACATAGCTGCATAGTGGGGCTGGGAGAAGCCGCTATGGACCTTCCATGGACCAGTCATCCAAGATGCATTGTCCACTGCGGCGGGGACTACGTTCTGCTGCCTGTGGTATGGGCCACATGAATCTAGTGTCAGATTCCCTTTAAAACCAAAGTTTGTTAATAAGGGCAGACACACTCAGTTGAGTTCTGTCTTCTTTTACGTTTTATTGCTTTTGTTTATCGGATCACTGGAGAAATGTTTTTTGTGATCCAGGGGCTATTGCCTTCCTTTGTGCCCATGCACCGCTTTCCTTTCTCAGGAGAACTAAGCAAAGTCAATCAAAAAGCCTAAGTGGCACAACAAAGCAGGGCGGTATTAGCACTCAGATCCCTAGCGAGCAAATATTCTTAAATATAACGGTGACAAATCAGAATTGTGTTGAAATGGCAGAAATTCTTTTTTAGATTACTTCTACAAATGACATTTCGTACTCTTTGCTACTCCCATAACCCCAATAAAATACAATGGCGAGGCAAGCTCTCTGCTGCATAGTCTCCTCCTTGCAGGTGTAACAGCCAAGCTAAAAGCACAAGGACACAGGACCCCATTTTTCAAATAGAGAAGGGGCTCCTATCTGGACTCTGTACTATATTCTTGAGAACCACAGTTGAGGAAGAGCGGCAGCGCTAGTTACTTGATATTCTATATGAATATTCTGAAAGGAAATGTAATGAATGTAAATAGCCCATACCACAACCTCCTTCCCCACTCTACATCTATTTTTATATGTGGAACTGCAAATTAATATATTTTGTGTGAGTGTTTTGCAATTAACATGAATCCATCACTTTCACTTTTTCTAGTTTTTTTTTACTCTGCGGTATGTGTTATCCTTGACTAGAAAGTTAACAAGATTATCCATCTTTTTTGTGCATGGTGTGCATGCCGCTGTCTCTCAGGGCTGTCTGTGCGGAAATAAGATGACCCCTCATTGTTTTATCGTCTATGTTGCTTTATGGTGGTCAAAAGAACCCCCCCGGGATGATCTGGTAGCCCCAGTCAAGAGAGTTGTTGTCTTCATTGTATCAGGGATCCACTTGGACAGTTTACGGTGACAGCTTTGAATCAATATGGCAGACTATAGAGCTGCTGAACAAACATAATGTATCTCAGATTGTGAAATACATTGTAATGTGGTGTACTGTCATACTTCATGGTGCATTGGTCTGTCATCTCCTGCCAACTGCACAGCGTTTTGCTGCATTAGGCTTTTATGTGTTTCACTCAGAGGGCATGCATGAGAATGCATTATGGATTCCGGAGATAATGCTTCATATTACGGTGCCCATAATATTTTGGATTCATCTTATACATCCCCTTAGCTCGGATTTTACAAAGAAGCATGCAAAGGTTTTCTTTATCAAGGGTTAAATAAAAATGTGAAGAAAAACAAACCAATGGCATGCTCCATCACTTTCTGTATTATGAAGGGATTCTCTTCTCTTCCCTAGAAGCAACGAAGAAAACACCGCTGTGACATCATATTAATAGCACGCAGCCTATAAATAAACACATACTATTGCGATATCTATAAATCTTCATAAAAGCCTATGGATAAACACAGTTACTCTATCATATAATTCAGAACAGCCTATAAATATACCATTGTGAGATTCCAATGAATAGTAGTTTGTAAAAACACAAATACAATTATGACATCATTAGAAAAGTGTTCAATGTATAAATACAGAAACATTAACTTGACATTTAAAGAACAGCCTATAAGTACAATTATTGTGACATCATCATAAAATGCATACTAAAAAACAAGGACTCATTATATATGTAGGTGGCGCCCTGGCCTAGCCCCCATTAGACAGGGACACCAGCCAAACACAAAATCCTTGTTGCCTCCCTCCAGGTTCTGATGTCCACACCAGGTGGGGCGGAGCTAAGCGGTTGGCCCCACCCACCGAGGAGTTCACAGGCCTGGAGGCGGGAAAAGTGACAGAGTTTGGAGTTTGAAGTGAGAGGAGTGAACGCTTGGGTGTCTGGGTTTGTGGCCCAGGCACTGACAGCAAGGTTGGCAGACGGTGGTGGCCGTCTGCAGGAGTGGTGGAGCAACGCAGAACCGTAGGACCGGGGACTGGCGACGGCCCGCCGGTACCGACCGGGGAGCGAAGTGAAGTGAGCACACACAGGCAGGGCCATCAGACCCCATACCAGGCTTGGAGCCGCCAACAATAGTCAGATCCGAATGTGACTGGAACCCCAGGGGTTTCACAACAGCAAAAGTCCCGATTGAAGGCAACAGCCCACACCGTGAGGGTATACAGCTACCGCCGAAGGCTAGAGACCCAAGGGCCAGCGTCTGCGGGCAAACTGGCTCCTCCGGTACCCATACACTGGGGAGCGGACTACCGTTGGGAATCCATAGTAGTCAGAAAGAGAACATTAAGGTGCAGGGAAAGACAGCCTCCATCACCTGTCCGGGGAGAAGCACTGCAGCCGGCTGCGGGACCCGTCCATCCACCCGTTTGGTTTACCGAGGACTTTGTACCTTTCTTGCTGAGTGAGTACACCCGTGCCATCCGGCACCGTGCCGCGCTGTCCCTGCAACCCTGCACCTCACCGACCCTGCCTCCCCGCAACATCATCGGGCCCCGGGACCACCGACCCCTACCCACGGAGGGGGAAAACAACATCCCAGCTGCTCCCTACCATCGCTCCCGGGATCCCCGTCACCAGCAGCGGTGGTGCCCATCTTCACCACGACCCATGGGTGGCGTCACGGACTAAATCCCCCAAACCAACCACCCCTTTCACTCACGGGCGAGGAGCGCCGCTCCAGTCCCCGGATCCGTCCCACCGCTTGAGCCACCGAGCAGCCATCGCAGCAGCGCCGGACCCGACCGTTAGCGAGAGCGCAGCAGCGACGGCGTCCTCCCCGCCCGCGACAGGTGCATCTCAATAAATTAGAATGTCATCAAAAAGTTCATTTATTTCAGTAATTCAATGCAAAAAGGAAATGCATATATTATATAGAGTCATTACACACAGAGGGATCTATTTCAAGTGTTTATTTCTGTCAATGTTGATGATTATGCCTTACAGCCAACATAAATCCAAAAGTCATTATCTCAGAAAATTAGAATATTATATAAGACCAACTGAAAAATGATTTTAAACTCAGAAATGTTGGCGCCTACTGAAAATTCTGTACAGTAAATGCCTCAATACTTGGTCGGGTCTTCTTTTGCATGAATTACTGCATCAATGTGGCATGGAAGCGACCAGCCTGTGGCACTGCTGAGGTGTTATGGAAGCCCAGGTTGCTTTGATAGTATCCTTCAGCTCGTCTGCATTGTTGGGTCTGGTGTCTCATCTTTCTCCTAACAATACCCCATTGATTCTCAATGGGGTTTAGGTCAGGCGAGTTTGCTGGCCAATCATGCATAGTGATACTGTGGTTATTGAACCAGATATTGGTACTTTTGGCAGTGTGGACAGGTGCTAAGTCCTGCTGGAAAATCAAATTTCTATCTCCAAAAAGCTGGTCGGCAGAGGAAACATGAAGTGCTGTAAAATTTCCTGGTAGACGCCTGTGCTGACTTTGGTCTTGATAAAACACGGTGGACCTACACCAGCAGATGACATGGCTCCCCAAACCATCACTGATTGTGGAAACTTCACACTAGACCTCAAGCAGCCTGGATTGTGGCCTCTCCACTCTTCCTCCAGACTCTGGGACCTTGATTTTCAAATGAAATGCAAAATTTACTTTCCTCTGAAAACAACACCTTGGACCACTGAGCAGCAGTCCAGTTCTTTGTTTCCTTGGCCCAGGTAAGATCCTTCTAGCATAGTCTATTGGTCATGAGTGGCTTGACACAAGTAATGTGGCAGTTGTAGACAGGCTCGGTCTGGCGTGGTGGGGTACCGGGGAAACCCCCGGTAGGCCCCGCCCTTGTTTGTAATCTATGCTGTCACCGGCATTACAATACAATGCCTGCGGCCGCGGCTCGCCAGATGCCACCGCAGGTGATAATGTTGTCTGCAGGGGCAGCAGTCAGATGACAGGGGGGGGAGGCGCGCTCCTGACCTGGAGGCACCCGGAGGTTTGAGCTGCAGTGCGGCAGGGGCAGAGCAGGATCCATCCGAGAGGAAGAAGATGCATTCTAGTGGTGCAGGACCTGCGATGACTCATGCTCATGTGACCGTGTGGGAGGAGCCGGGCAGGAGCTGCCGTTCAGGGATGATGTTCCGGAGGAAGAAGTGTCCGATGAGGGGGGGATGAGTGGGACAGGAAGTGGGGTGTGTGCAGGGTGAGTGGCATATGGGGGTCCAGACTGTGACAGAGGGGTGTTAAGGGATACAGGGTGTGTGGCACATGCGATTTCAGTGTGTTTGAGAGAGGGGTAATATAATAATATATGGAAAAGGGTGTGTGCCGTGTGATTTGGGGGGTGCTGCATGATATGAGTGAAGTCCACACAGTAGCCATATATCAGTAGGGATTAGGGAAAGAGGGATAACAGCAGTCACAACATGGGATGGGATTGGGAAAGCTGGGTGCTGAGCCTAGGGAAAGAAGCTCTTTTCCTCCTAATCATCCATCTTTTCTATGGTGTGATAGATATCCATCTTGTCCTCAGTTTTCAGCTTTCCCATTCTTTGACATCAATTGTCTTATCCTGTACCCCCAGTGTCAGTGTCATTATCTTGTACCCCAGTGTCATTATCCTGTACCCCCCAGTGTCAGTGTCATTACCCTGTACCCCCAGTGTCATTATCCTGTACCCCCATTGTCAATGCCATTATCATATACACCCAGTGTCAGTGTCATTATCCTGTACCCCCAGTGTCAGTGTCAGTATCCTGTACCCCCCCAGTGTCAATGTCATTATCCTGTACCCCCCAGTGTCAATGTCATTATCCTGTACCCCCCAGTGTCAATGTGATTATCCTGTACCCCCCAGTGTCAGTGTCATTATCCTGTACCCCCAGTGTCAGTGTCAGTATCCTGTACCCCCAGTGTCAGTATCCTGTACCCCCAGTGTCAGTGTCATTATCCTGTACCCCCAGTGTCAGTGTCATTATCCTGTACCCCCAGTGTCAGTGTCAGTATCCTGTACCCCCCAGTGTCAATGTCATTATCCTGTACCCCCCAGTGTCAATGTCATTATCCTGTACTCCCAGTGCCAGTCTCAGTATCCTGTACCCCCAGTGTCATTATCCTGTACCCCCAGTGTCAGTGTCATTATTCTGTACCCCCAGTGTCAGTGTCATTATCCTGTACCCCCAGTGTCAGTGTCATTATCCTGTACCCAGAGTGTCAGTGTCATTATCCTGTACCCCCAGCGTCAGTGTCCTGTACCCCCAGTGTAAGTGTCATTATCCTGTACCCCCAGTGTCAGTATCGTAGGCTATATGTAATTACTCTTTAGGCGGCCTCTATATGTGATAATAGTACAAGAGGGGCTTCAGTATAAATACTGTATATGTAAAATTACAAAATTAAAAAATTACATGATCTGCCTATAGAGCAGTGTTGTCAGAATACACAGGACTAATAAAGGGTTTATCCAACATGAAAGACTAATGTGGAAACCATAGTGCGGCTTTTATGGCCTCTGTCCCCACAGAATGACTGGTCACATCCAGTACAGACACTGGGGGCCGATCATTACTGATAATGATGTAATGTGTGAGGGGGAAAGAGAAGAGAATTCACCAGTCTCCAAATGGAAGAGTATTGGGTGGTAATGCTGCGTACCTCCACATACTGACTCCTATAGGGGGTTTCCCAAGTCAGTTAGGGGCAGACCCTATATAGGTGGATAGATGGAGGCAGAGGTGGATTTATTTTAGTAATCTTTTCCATGTGAAGATGCTGGATAATATTCTGCTTCTCTTTGAATATTATTTGGATGATGGACTCGGTGGTTTTCCTAGGACAACGAATGTCCATGTGTAAGAAAAACTGCGACTGACTGTAAATAACAGATTCCATTATTAACTGCAATAAATAAGAGGCTACAAGAAATCCTGTGATATATGCAGGGCACAATACAGGTCTCTTCTGTCCACTATATAGTTTGCTAAAAGGCTCACGTTATACCGAGAGAAGCCGAAAATTATCAAGTAATAAAAACGTTTATGGTAGCCATAGTGTGGGCCCCTAGAGGCAATTAACCTGGTAGGCCTCTCACACCCCAATCCGACCCTGGTTGTAGACCATGTCCCAGATACATCTGTGTGTGGTGGCTCTTGAAGCACTGACTAAGGCTAAGTTCACATTTCCGCTAAAATGTATCAGTCACAATCCGCTGCTCTGGTAAACAACGCAATCCGTTTAGCGGATTCCGTTGTTCCCATAGACTTTTATGAGCAGCGGATTGTGACTGATGATGCTGCGTTGCACCCTCCGCCCCACTCGGGGAACGACTGACCGCCGGGCGGGAGGAACGCAGCCTGTAACGTTTTTTGAGCAGCGCGATCCGTCGAATTTCACTGCGCATGCTTTCTGGCTCCCTGCACACGTAACCAGCTTTGGTTGGTTACCAGATATTTACCCTGGTTACGGTGCAAGGAGCCAACGCTAAGCGGTGTACGCCCGTAACCAAGGAAAATATCGGGTGCTTTGCTGCAACCCGATATTTAGTCTGGTTACATGTGTAGGGAGGCCGACACTTCCCCGCTCAGCCCCGCCCCCTCCCGCACTCCGCACATGTGTGTACACACACACACATACACACACCTGTCCCCAGCCATGCAGACCAGCACTGCCACTGACACCCTCGTCTAGCCCCGCTCGGCTCCGCCCCCCACTCGGCTCCGCCCCCTCCCACACTCCGCATGTGCACACACACACATACTCACACTCACACACACTCACTCACACATACACTCACCTGTCCCCAGCCATGCAGACCGCAGCACTGCCACTGACATCCTCAGCGCCTGGCCCCGCCCCACGCTCGGCTCCGCCCCCTCCCGCATTCAGCATGTATACACACACACACTCACACACTCATACACACTCTCACACACACTCACCTGTCCTGCAGTCCCTGCGGCACTGACGTCCTCAGTGCCACGGCCCCGCTCGGCTCCACTCTCCCCGAACTCCGCCCCCTCGCGCTCCACCCCCCGCACACAACGGAGTCCGACAAAGAATTCTGTTCTTTGTCATCCATTGTACAGCGTTGTACAGCGCATCAGTCACATGTGTCAAGCGACGCATGTGACTGATGCAAAACAACGGAAATGTGAACTTAGCCTAAAGTAGCAGTCCACTCCTTGTCAATCTTCCTGAAAATTTTTGAATGGCCTTTTCTTAACAATCCTAGCAAGGCTGCGGTTATCCTGGTTGGTTGTGCACCTTTTTCTTCCACACTTTTGCTTCCACTCAACTTTCCATTAACCCCTTAATGACCGTGGGCAGTAAAGTTACGTCCTAGTGATCATAGTATTAATCCCCACATGCTGCTGTAGGCTGCAGGTGGGGATTTGTGCACATGTTAGCTGATTTATACGGCTGACGTGTGCCTAGAAGATACAAGTGGAATTGCAATCCACCTGTTGCTGTTAACGTCTTAAATGGCGCTGTCGATCGCTGTAGATCTATACTCATAGGCTGATTCCGGACGTCCCATGATGTGATCACGTGTATCCAGTGGTTGTCATGGTAGCACAGGATCATGTGATGACTCCTGTAGCTTACATGACTAAGGTCCTGTAACAAGTAGCCAAGTACTGCAGTTTACAGGAGATGATTATTTCTCCCGGTCTGAGCTGTGCTACTCTGATCGGGAGAACTGAATGTGTGATCAGGCTGCTGATCCATATACAGTGCCTACAAGTAGTATTCAACCCCCTGCAGATTTAGCAGGTTTACACATTCGGAATTAACTTGGCATTGTGACATTTGGACTGTAGATCAGCCTGGAAGTGTGAAATGCACTGCAGCAAAAAAGAATGTTATTTCCTTTTTTTTTTTTTAAATTGTGAAAAGTTTATTCACAGTGTCATTTATTATTCAACCCCTCAATCCCCCAGAATTCTGTTTGGTTCCCCTAAAGTATTAAGAAGTATTTCATGCACAAAAACAATGAGCTTCACATGTTTGGATTAATTATCTCTTTTTCCAGCCTTTTCTGACTAATTAAGACCCTCCCCAAACTTGTGAACAGCACTCATACTTGGTCAACATGGGAAAGACAAAGGAGCATTCCAAGGCCATCAGAGACAAGATCGTGGAGGGTCACAAGGCTGGCAAGGGGTACAAAACCCTTTCCAAGGAGTTGGGCCTATCTGTCTCCACTGTTGGGAGCATCATCCGGAAGTGGAAAGCTTATGGAACTACTGTTAGCCTTCCACGGCCTGGACAGCCTTTGAAAGTTTCCACCCGTGCCGAGGCCAGGCTTGTCCGAAGAGTCAAGACTAACCCAAGGACAACAAGGAAGGAGCTCCGGGAAGATCTCATGGCAGTGGGGACATTGGTTTCAGTCAATACCATAAGTAACGTACTCCACCGCAATGGTCTCCGTTCCAGACGAGCCCGTAAGGTACCTTTACTTTCAAAGCGTCATGTCAAGGCTCATCTACAGTTTGCTCATGATCACTTGGAGGACTCTGAGACAGACTGGTTCAAGGTTCTCTGGTCTGATGAGACCAAGATCGAGATCTTTGGTGCCAACCACACACGTGACGTTTGGAGACTGGATGGCACTGCATACGACCCCAAGAATACCATCCCTACAGTCAAGCATGGTGGTGGCAGCATCATGCTGTGGGGCTGTTTCTCAGCCAAGGGGCCTGGCCATCTGGTCCTCATCCATGGGAAGATGGATAGCACGGCCTACCTGGAGATTTTGGCCAAGAACCTCCGCTCCTCCATCAAGGATCTTAAGATGGGTCGTCATTTCATCTTCCAACAAGACAACGACCCAAAGCACACAGCCAAGAAAACCAAGGCCTGGTTCAAGAGGGAAAAAATCAAGGTGTTGCAGTGGCCTAGTCAGTCTCCTGACCTTAACCCAACTGAAAACTTGTGGAAGGTCTCAATATTAAAGCCCACATGAGACACCCAAAGAACCTAGATAACTTGGAGAAGATCTGCATGGAGGAGTGGGCCAAGATAACTCCAGAGACCTGTGCCGGCCTGATCAGGTCTTATAAAAGACTATTATTAGCTGTAATTGCAAACAAGGGTTATTCCACAAAATATTAAACCTAGGGGTTGAATAATAATTGACCCACACTTTTATGTTGAAAATGTATTAAAATTTAACTGAGCAACATAACTTGTTGGTTTGTAAGATTTATGCATCTGTTAATAAATCCTGCTCTTGTTTGAAGTTTGCAGGCTCTAACTTATTTGCATCTTATCAAACCTGCTAAATCTGCAGGGGGTTGAATACTACTTGTAGGCACTGTAGTCCCATAGGGGTACTACTAAAATAAAAAAAACTTTAAAAATGTTTTTGAAAAAGTAAAAAAAATAAAAAACCTAAAAGTTCAAATCACCCCCCTTTCGCCCTATTGAAAATTAAAGTGTTACAAAAATAAAAAATATCCACACATTTGGTATTCCAACATTCAGAAATCGGTAAACAGCGTAGCGGCAAAAAATTCCAAACACTAATATTACGTTTTTTGGTCGCCACATATTTTGCGCAAAATGCAATAACTGGCGATCAAAATAGCATCTGCACAAAAATGGTATCGTTAAAAACATCAGCCCAAGGTGCAAAAAATAAGCCGCACTGAGCCATAGATCCCGAAAAATGAAAACACTACGGGTTGTGAAAATGGCTTAAAATGTACACCCCTTTTTTTTGACAAACTTCGGATTTTTTTAACCCCTTAGAAAAAAGTAAATGGACCACCTCACGGAGCCTGGGGGGATACTCGTCGCTGAGTCGGTAAAGGGTTAGGGGGGTGTCACAGGTGGCCTGCCTGGTTTTGTGACCCCGAGGTGTCCACGGAAGGGATGGGTGGATGGGACGGAGAGGACGAGGGTAGTAGTAGTGGAAGAGGGTGATTGTCTCGTGACGCTACCTGCGGTACATGGCCAGGGAATAGCCGCCGCTGCTGTCGCTGTCCTCCGGGGCGGATGGTTGTAGCAGCAAAGATGGTTCTGCTGCCCACAGGTGGAGCTGGCCCTGGGGAGGATGATGATGGGAGTGGTGGCCGTTGGCACTGAAGCGCAGGGCAACGGCATCGGCAATCAAAAAGCTGAGTTAGCGGCTGTGGTTCCAGGTGTCTTTACTCACTTTCTTTAGATTGCTCGGGAGGTGTCGGTCACCGCCGTGGTGGGCTCCAGCCAATCCCGGTTAAGTTAGAGTTAGCCACTGGTATTTGAAAGTGTCTTTTCCAAGAGATGTCCATCCAGGAGTGAGGACAACGGGCTGAGCTTTCCTCTCCAAGCTACAGGCCCCGTGAAAGAAGAAGAGAAGAAAGTGGTGTTGTGTAGCCAGAACTGTAGTCTCGACTTGACTGTTCAGAGTGTGTGGTTGCTCCTACCTCTACCCCAAGTGGAACCCGCCTCCCAAGTGGTCATCCTAGAGACCGGGAAAGTCCCATGCCTCGTGATGGCCACCCCCCCAGCCTACCCTAGTCCAGCTCCCTAGTGAGAAGCCTCCTAAGCTGTATGTAAGGTGGAATGTGAAAACACCGGTAATTACACCCCTCCTTACCTGAGATGAACACTGCACCTTAAATGAGGTGCAGTACCCTGTGGTGAATGAAGCCTCAGGGTCGCCACATAAACCTATACATGTTTGGTGTTTACGAACTCGCACCAACCTGAGGCATCACAACAACACATCAGTTTTACCATATAGTGAACACGGTGAATAAAATATCCCAAAATCAATAGTGCAATCGCACTTTTTTTGCAATTTTTCTGCATTTGGAATTTTTTTGCCATTTTCCTGTACACTATATGGTAAACCTCATGGTTTAATTGAAAAGTACATCTTTGTTCTGAAAAAAAACAAGCCTTCACATGACCAGATTGACTGAAAAATAAAAAAGTTACGTCTCTCGGAAGAAGAATGGTGAAAAAAAAACGGAAAAGAATCATCAACATTAACAGAAATAAGCACATGAAATAGATCACTCTGTGTGTAATGACTCTATATAATATATGCGTTTCCCTTTTTGTATTGAATTACTGAAATAAATTAACTTTTTGATGATATTCTAATATATTGAGATGCATCTGTAGTAATGAAGTACAGTCTATAATTACATAAAAGAAGCCGTCGCCTAGATTTTTGTGATATGATCACAACTGACCACAAATGAGCAAAAACAAACAAACATCCCATAGCGCAATCAATGCAGCACTCCCCAGGTCATGAACACACATACACCATTGTAAAATCATCAGAATAATATGTCTGCTATTGAGACTTAAGCATATAATAAAATAAATCACCATTAGTGATTAGAGATAAGTTCAGGTTCGGCTGGACTAAAGGCCCAGTCACACACAACGACTTACCAGCGATCCCGAAAACGATACGACCTGATAGGGATCGCAGGTAAGTCGCTGGGAGGTCGCAAGTGAGATGTCACACAGTTTCTTCAAAGGCGATGTCCTGCTGGGCAGGACACATCGCTGTGTTTGACACTGTGTGACAGGGTCACAGTGACTGCTGAGATCGTTATACAGATCGCTGCTGTGACCTGTATTGTTCCTGCATCGCTGGTAAGATCTGACTGTGTGACATCTCACCTGCGACCTCCCAGTGACTTACCTGCGATCCCTATCAGGTCGTATCGTTTTCGGGATCGCTGGTAAGTCGTTGTGTGTGACTGAGCCTTTAGTGAAAATTTCAGTTCGGGACACAGACTTAACCCCAGACCCCATATAAGTCATTGGAGACCAGAACGTCTGTGCTGTAAAATGGCTGTAAAATGGTCGTAGTAAGGGCTAAGGGGCTGCAGATGGAAGTAAAATGGGGGCAATTACCCTGGAATCATGTGTATATGGAATAAATAAATTCTAAAAATGACGTGGGCTCCTGCCTATTTTTGGCAACTAGTGCGGGTAAAACAGGCAGCTGTGGGCTGGAAGCCCCAACTGTCAGCTTTACCTTGGCTGGATATGAAAACTAGAGGGCATCCTAAGCTGTTTTTTTTTTAATTATTTAAATAACCAAACTTAGTATCATAGTATCATAGTTTTTAAGGTTGAAGGGAGACTCTAAGTCCATCTAGTTCAACCCGTAGCCTAACATGTTGATCCAGAGGAAGGCAAAAAAACCCCCAATGTGGCAAACAAGTTCCAATGGGGAAAAAATTCCTTCCTGACTCCACATCCGGCAATCAGACTAGTTCCCTGGATCAATACCCTGTCATAAAATCTAATATACATAACTGGTAATATTAAATTTTTCAAGAAAGGCATCCAGGCTCTGCTTAAATGTTAGTAGTGAATCACTCATTACAACATCATGCGGCAGAGAGTTCCATAGTCTCACTGCTCGTACAGTAAAGAATCCTCATCTGTGATTATGATTAAACCTTCTTTCCTCAAGACGTAGCGGATGCCCCCGTGTTCCAGTCGCAGGCCTAGGTGTAAAAAGATCTTTGGAAAGGTCTCTGTACTGTCCCCTCATATATTTATACATTGTGATTAGATCCCCCTAAGCCTTCGTTTTTCCAAACTAAATAACCCCAAGTTTAATAACCTGTCTTGGTATTGCAGCCCACCCATTCCTCTAATAATCTTGGTGGCTCTTCTCTGCACCCTCTCCAGTTCAGCTATGTCCTTCTTATATATCGGTGACCAGAATTGTACACAGTATTCTAAGTGCGGTCGCACTAGTGACTTGTACAGAGGTAGAACTATATTTTTTTCATGAACACTTATACCTCTTTTAATACATCCCATTATTTTATTAGCCCTGGCAGCAGTTGCCTGACACTGTCCACTAAAGTGAAGTTTACCATCCACCCATACACCCAAGTCTTTTTCTGTGCCTGTTTTACCCAGTGTTCTACAATTAAGTACATAATCATAAATGTTATTTCCTCTACCCAAGTGCATGACCTTACATTTATCTACATTAAACTTCAATTGCCACTTCTCAGCCCAATCCTCCAATTTACATAAATCTCCCTGTAATATAAAATTATCCTCCTCTGTATTGATTACCCTGCAGAGTTTAGTATCATCTGCAAATATTGAAATTCTACTCCGCATGCCCCCATCAAGGTCATTTATAAATATGTTGAAAAGAAGCGGGCCCAATACTGACCCCTTTGGTACCCCACTATAAACTGAGACCCAGTCCGAGTACGTACCATTAATAACCACCCTTTGTTTCCTATCACTGAGCCAGTTTTTAACCCAGTTACACATATTTTCCCCTATCCCCATTATTCTCATTTTATGTACCAACCTTTTGTGTGGCACCGTATCAAAAGCTTTTGAAAAGTCCATATACACAACATCCACTGCATTTCCCTGGTCCAGGCTTGAACTTACCTCTTCATAGAAGCTGATCAAATTAGTTTGACAGGATCGATCCCTCATAAACCCATGTTGATACTCTGTCATAAGGTTATTTTTCTTGAGATACTCCAGTATAGCATCTCTCAAGAAACCCTCAAGGATTTTACCAACCGTAGAGGTTAAACTTTATTAACATACGAAAAGTACCCAAACACCAAACTCAGACACACATTTTTTTATAAACGTTTGTGTTTAAGTACGAGCCCTGGGCACCCGGTGTCTGGTATGGAACCCGAAGTTTAAAGTTCAGGTTTGCTCATCCCTAATCACAATACAGCATTTCAAGAATATTGTGACACTATCAAAAAGGTGCAAACAATAATGCACAGGCTATGAGCACTGATTATACTATTGTAACATCATTTATAGAAGGCAGCCTATAAATACACATAGGGAAATACCTGTGACATCATCACAAGTAAACACACAAAATAATACAGGATTTCAGAAAGACATGCTGTAAATGAACACATGATGTTGTAACATGATTACAATAGTTCATAGCCTGTGACATCACCATAAATAACAGTGCTTTTCAAAAATAAAACCTATATATATGATGCAACCGGCAATGTGGCAGATGGCCGGTATGTGTCACAGAGGTGGAAATCCTCTGCGATCTGAACCTGGAATGTTTCTCTGGAACTTGTAGTTCCATGAGGATTGTTGTACACATTCAGGGCTGGGTTCATGGGATGGTCAGAAGTGATGGGCGGGACTGACCATCCACATACCTCCCATACGTAGGTGTGTCTCATGGGATTTAATGGAGTTGTCGTTTGTCACATGATCTCTGTGTGCTGGTGGGAGCAATCTTGGTTGGAGCACATGTGCAGGAGAGCCTGTGCATACAGAGCTGGTGAGGGCTCTGAAATGTCAGGGAGCTGCAGAATCCACTGAGGCCTTGAGGAATTGGAACGTGTACAAGGGCCGGGATGTTGAGCCCAGTGTGAGAGTCTCCCTGGACTGGATGGAGGCAGACTGACAGCCTGCAAACCTACTGGCAGGTAACACCCCAGAAAGGGGGTGTCGCGGGCGGAGGAGGGGACGCTGCGCTCTCCCACTGCTCGGGTCCGGCTGCTGCTCGGTGGTGGCTCGAGCGGTAGGCCGGATCCCGGGGACTCGAGCGGCGTTCCTCGCCCGTGAGTGAAAAGGGGGGGGGAATTGATTGTGGGGATTTGATATTGTCCGTGACGCCACCCACGGTTGTGGTGAGATTGGTGACACCACCGCTGCTCTTGACGGGTATCCCGGGAGCGATGACTGGGAGCAGCCTGGATGTTAGTTCTCCCCTCCGTGGGTAGGGGGTTGGTTATCCCGGGGCCCGGTGAGGGGGTAGGGATGGATGGCAGGCGGGTTACGGGGCCTGGCGAGGTGCAGGGTCGTGGGGGCAGCGCTGTGCCGCACGGCACGGTGGTACTCACTTAGCCAATGATGTACACAAAGTCTCCAGTAAAACAAACGGCTGGATGGACGGGTCCCACAGATGGCTGCGGTGTTTCTCCTCCCGGCAGGTTGATGGTGATTGTCTTTCCCTGCACCTGTGTAGTGTAAACGGTTCCAATGGGTTCCCACCGGTAACCCGCTCCCCAGCTTGAAGGTTGCTGAAGGAGCCCCTTTTGCCCGCAGGCTCTGGCCCTGTGAACTTTAGCCTTAGCGGTGACTGTGTTTCCCTCTAACGGTTGGACTGTTGCCTTCTGTCGGGACTTGGCTGCTGGGAAACCCAGGAGGTTCCCTTCGCTAACGGATTTGACAAATTGCACGGCGACTCCTAGCCTTGTCGGGGTCCATAAGCCCCTGCCGGATGGTGCTGGCTTCTCTTTGCGTACCGGTCCGGTACTGCCGGGCCACCGCCCGTCCATGGTCCGTACGGCTAGCTCAAATAGGCCTCTCCTGCAGACGGCCACCACCGTCTGCCAACCTTGCTGTTCCGTCCGGGCCACACACCCGGACCACTTTCTGTCTGCTCCTTTACCACTTCACTTCCACCACTCAACTCCACTGCAAACTATCTCTATCTTTTTCCCGCCTCCAGGACCGCGAACTCCTCGGTTGGCGGGACCAACCGCCTGGCCCACCCCCTGGTGTGGACATCAGCCCCTGGAGGGAGGCAACAAGGGTTTTTGTCTGACTTAGGTTTGCCTGACCGGGGGTGTGGGGTGTGTTGGTGTAGTGCTTGTGACGTCCTGGCTTGTCCAGGGCGCCACAGGGGACTTTACTGGCTGGTGCCAGAGAATGAACTGTATGAACAATCGGCAGTTTAAACACAGTGAGACGTTGTCCTGCAGGAAAGTGGCTGTGGCCCATTACACTGCGTGGTTTATGAGGATGTGAATAAATCACCGAGATTGTTTAAGTGACAAAGTGCTTGTGTGTGTCTTGATCCTGCTGCCGGACGTGTGCCCCAAGACGTTCAGGGCCCAGGTCGTCACATTATGGTGGAGAATGCGGGCATATGGCCTGGTTGCTAGGGGCAACGCAGCCTGGTTGCTAAGGGCAACGGCCTAGGACATATTCCTGTGGATATGGACTGTGGATCGGCGGGTCCACGAAAATTTTTTGAAGAGGTTTGCGGTGGATCAGCGGGTCCACGAAAATTGACGGCGCATTCAAGCGGCTTGCGGTGGATCGGCGGGTCCACGAAGTTCCGGGAAAGCTGAGCGACCATGAGTGGAGCAGCAAGCCTGAACGTTATGGAGGAGCTGTACCAGTTCCTTGTGCGTGGACAGCAGGAGCTGTCAGTGCGCAGGGATGTGGTAGCAGTGGACCAGTTTGTGAGTTCCCTTCTGGGGCCAGTACGAGCACATGGTACCCAGGGAGATAAAGGGGAACGGTGTGAACTGGGATCTAAAGACACTGCAAGGAATCCACAGAAAGCCCAGAAGGGGGCGGAGTCTCAGCCCAAAAGGGGGTGGAGTCTCAGAAAGGGGTGGTTGCCCATAATGGGATGGAGTCCCATAAAGGGGTGGTTGCCCATAAGGGGATGGAGTCCCATAAAGGGGTGGTTGCCCATAAGGGGATGGAGTCCCATAAAGGGGTGGTTACCCATAAGGGGATGGAGTCCCATAAAGGGGTGGTTACCCATAAGGGGATGGAGTCCCATAAAGGGGTGGTTGCCCATAAGGGGATGGAGTCCCATAAAGGGGTGGTTGCCCATAAGGGGATGGAGTCCCATAAAGGGGTGGTTGCCCATAAGGGGATGGAGTCCCATAAAGGGGTGGTTGCCCATAAGGGGATGGAGTCCCATAAAGGGGTGGTTGCCCATAAGGGAATGGAGTCCCATAAAGGGGTGGTAGCCCATAAGGGGATGGAGTCCCAGAGAGCGGTGGTCCCCCAAAATGGTGCAGAGCATCCCAAATCCAAGGGTGAAGTGGCACAGATGGACTGTAGCCACGGACAACAGTGTTCATGCTACAAGTGTCCGGTTTACAGTATAGACCACCCATCCGAAGAGAAGCCACGTCTGTGTTCCGTGGAAGTGGATGGGGAATCTGTAACAGGAGTCGTAGACTCAAGGAGCTTGGTGACCCTGGTGAGGGCCACCTCTGATGTCCACTTGATTCCAGGAAGGAAGATCCACGTCGGCTGCACCCACAATAATGAGACAGAATACCCGGTATCCAGCGTGGTCATTAAGACAGCCAGGGACAGTGGTTCTCATGATGTTGGTGTAGTCTCAGATTTACTACACCCAATTATTATAGGTTGGGACTCTAAATTATTTGTGCACTTGTGGAAGCAGGGGGACGTATCCGGTTGCTTGTGTAAGAGCCGGAACAGCCCAAAGGAAACCCCACCACATTGGGAGGTGAAAAGGGGTCCTTGTTGTGGAGTTATGTGTGGTGAGGAGGAGATAGCACCTCCTAAAATTGACTGTCCTAAGTTAGGGGTGACCAAAGAAAATGATGGACGGACCCAACTTAGTGACATAAGGACTACGGGAATAACCAATGGGGTGACCGTTAAAAATGGGGTTGCTCCAGAAAGGGAGGCAGATATCTGGTTAAGGGGGGACATGATAGTCCAGGACGCCAGGGGGAATGACGATGACTCCAGATTGGACACTGACTCTTATAAAAGGACAAGAGAGTGCAGTGAGGTGCAGACAATTGAAAAGGCTAAAACCTCCTCCAGACGCCGGAGACGTAATAAGCGCCGAAATGTAGTGCAAGGTATACCGTCTAAGGGTGCAGAGAAAGTGAAGTACCTGGTCGAGGAAAACACATTGCCAGTAGCAACTGCTAAGGTAGAGTCAGACAGCGATAACCTACACAAGAAAGAGGAATCAGAAACTGAACTGACACATTGTAACGACAGACATCAGCAGGGTGACATGTCAAAAAAATGAGCCAACCAAAGCAGTAATGGTGGTGTCTCCTATAGATTTCAAGCATGAAGTAGAAGGTCTGTTGGACAAGAGCGCTGTAGGAGGTGAAATCCTAGAGGGTAATACAGGACAAGGAATCCTGGAGAGTGTTGGTGAAGTACAAATCCATAGAGGTCATGGTGAGCAGACCGGTAAATTACCCAGTGTTGGGGTGATGAAGGGTGAAAATGGTGCCAAAGTTCTAAGAGGAACAGAGTACCACGCTGAAGCGTGTGACACCCTGGCAGAAAAAAAGAAGACTGAAGGTGACACTGCAGAGACCTGCAAGGAAGTTGATGGTAATGCAGTGAAGACCCAAGAAACAGCTGGTGCTGTAGAAGTGAAAAGAGCCTCTGAGGAGGTGAAAGTCTGGACCAGAGGTCTCATAAGGAACTGAGAGCCTGAGTGACCTGCCTGGTAAGACCAAGATGGAAGACATAGAGATTATCTTGCATACCTCCCAACCGTCCCGGATACAGCGGGACAGTCCCTCTTCTGAGCCTTTGATCCCGGGTCCCGCCCGTGAGGCTGTTTGTCCCGGCTCCACCCACCCACTGTAGCCCCGCCTCGCTGTTTCTCCCTTCTACTATTCATTACAGAGCCGAGCGCGCACCTACTCCTGTGACTGCTGCTGAGGTATGAATCACCCCCTGCAGCAGAGCGACCCCCCTGCAGCAGAGCGACCCCCCCCCTGCAGCAGAGCCGCCCCCCCTGCAGCAGAGCCCCCCCTCCCTGCACCAGAGCCGACCCCCCCAGTCCCGGAGCCTGCGTTTCTCTGCAGCTGTTCTCTCTGACTCCCCGTGTGCGGCTTCTCACTGCTGCAGACACGCGGGGAATCAGGAAGCTGAGGAGACCGTGCAATCAGCACTTCTCTCTCCTGCAGATAGCAGTGACAATAACCTATGCAGAGTGACATCTGCCCATGCTTCTATTACCGATCAGTGGTCTCCTGCCTGTGGAGCAGAGCTGCTGGGTCCTAGCTTCCCAACAGCTTCAGCTCTGCTTTATCCTGGCTCCCCTACCAGTTAAAGGGAACATGTCAGCAGAAATTTCACAATAAAAATAAAAGATTCCCCTCTGCAGCTCCTGGGCTGCTTCTAGAAAGGTTCCTGTTGTTATTGTGCCCCCTTTGAGACCTACAAAAATACTTTATGAAGTCTTACCTTTTTGTATGCAAATGTGTTTTTATGGTCACGGGGGCGGGCTGTCTGGCGTCCGTTATTCCCCCTCCTGCCGCTTTACGCAGTCCCCCATTGCTCATTTACATACACAAGGACGCCTTCCTCATGTAACTGTCCTCCCGAAGTTTTGCGCATGTGAACGCTTTTTCAGGTGATTGCGCAGGCACGAGATTATGGGCGGCGCTGTGATTGTCATCAGCAGTGTTATCCAAGTACCCGCCCATAATCTCGTGCCCGCACTTTTCCCTCTGACTCCACTGTTATGCGCAAGTGCTGGCCATATGAACCATGTTACCTATTACTGCTTGCACGAGATTATGGGTGGCGCTGTGATTGTCATCAGCAGCTTTAACCAAGTACCCGCCCATAATCTCGTGCCCGCACTTTTCCCTCTGACTCCACCGTTATGCGCAAGTGCTGGCCATATGAACCATGTTACCTATTACTGCTTGCACGAGATTATGGGCGGCGCTGTGATTGTCATCAGCAGCGTTAACCAAGTACCCGCCCATAATCTCGTGCCCGCACTTTTCCCTCTGACTCCACCGTTATGCGCAAGTGCTGGCCATATGAACCATGTTACCTATTACTGCTTGCACGAGATTATGGGCGGGTACTTGGATGACTTTGCTGATGACAATCACAGCGCCGCCCATAATCTCGCGCCCATGGTAATAGGTAACGTGGTTCATATGGCCAGTGCTTGCGCATAACGGTGGAGGCAGAGTGAGAAGCGCGGGCACGAGATTATGGGCAGGTACTTGGATGACTCTGCTGATGACAATCACAGCGCCGCCCATAATCTCGCGCCCATGGTAATAGGTAACGTGGTTCATATGGCCAGTGCTTGCGCATAACGGTGGAGGCAGAGTGAGAAGCGCGGGCACGAGATTATGGGCAGGTACTTGGATGACGCTGCTGATGACAATCACAGCGCCGCCCATAATCTCGCGCCCATGGTAATAGGTAACGTGGTTCATATGGCCAGTGCTTGCGCATAACGGTGGAGGCAGAGTGAGAAGCGCGGGCACGAGATTATGGGCAGGTACTTGGATGACTCTGCTGATGACAATCACAGCGCCGCCCATAATCTCGCGCCCATGGTAATAGGTAACGTGGTTCATATGGACAGTGCTTGCGCATAACGGTGGAGGCAGAGTGAGAAGCGCGGGCACGAGATTATGGGCGGGTACTTGGATGACGCTGCTGATGACAATCACAGCGCCGCCCATAATCTCGCGCCCATGGTAATAGGTAACGTGGTTCATATGGCCAGTGCTTGCGCATAACGGTGGAGGCAGAGTGAGAAGCGCGGGCACGAGATTATGGGCGGGTACTTGGATGACGCTGCTGATGACAATCACAGCGCCGCCCATAATCTCGCGCCTGCGCAATCACCTCAAAAGCGTTCACACTTTGCACAGTGCTTACTCCCGCGAGAGTGGCACTGGGCATGCACAAAACTTCAGGAGGACAGTTACATGAGGAAGGCGTCCTCATGTATGGAAATGAGCAATGGGGGACGGCGTACAACGGCAGGAGGGGGAATAACGGATGCCAGGCAGCCCGCCCCCGTGACCATAAAAACAGATTTGCATACAAAAAGGTAAGACTTCATAAAGTATTATTTTAGGTCTCAAAGGGGGCACAATAGCAACAGGAACCTTTCCAGAATTCATCCCAGGAGCTGCAGAGGGGAATCTTTTATTTTTTTTGCTAAATTTCTGGTGACAGTTTCCCTTTAAAGGGAACCTATCAGGTGCAATCTGCACTCAGAGCCAGGAGCAGTTCTGGGTGCATATTGCTAATCCCTCCCTAACTGTCCCTGTATACACTAGCATAGATAAAGGCATCTATAGAAAAAGTATTTTTAAAGAGCTCATATCTTATGCTAATTAGCGCAGGGACTAGTCCCAAGGGCGTTACTTCACTTGGCTAGTCGGCTCACATAGCGTGTTAGTACTCACACAGGGGCGTAATAACATGCTAACATGCTATGCGAGCCGACTAGCCAAGTGAAGTAACGCCCTTGTGACTAGTCCCCGCGCTCATTAGCATAAGATATAAGATCTTTAAAAATATTTGTTCTTGATCTCTTTATCTATGCTAGTGTATACAGGGACGGTTAGGCAGGGATTAGCAATATGTACCCAGAACTGCTCCTGGCTCTGAGTGCATATTGCACCTGACAGGTTCACTTTAAAGGGAACCTGTCACCAGATTTGGGGCCTATAAGCTGCGGCCACCACCAGCGGGATCTTATGTACACATTCTAACATGCTGCATACCTCCCAACCGTCCCGGATACAGCGGGACTTTCACGCTTTACGTTGTTTGTCCCGTTGCCACGGGCGGGACGGCCGGCTCCCGGGCTCCGCCCACCCACTCTCTCTCCGCCTCCCTGCTTTTCCCTCCTACCATCCTAGTAGACGTGGCATAGAGAGGAGCGCTGCCTGTGCTGCTGCTGGTACAGTAAACTAATCTCCCCAGCGCTGATTTCCCTCCCTCCCCCCTCACCCCCGGCCGGAGCCTGTCTGTGCGGTCGGCCGGCCGCCTGTCTGTGCGGTCGGCCCGCCACCTGTCTGTGCGGGCGCCCCCCGCCGCCTGTCTGTGCGGGCGCCCCCCGCCGCCTGTCTGTGCGGGCGCCCCCCTGCCGCCTGTCTGTGCGGGCGCCCCCCTGCCGCCTGTCTGTGCGGGCGCCCCCCTGCCGCCTGTCTGTGCGGGCGCCCCCCTGCCGCCTGTCTGTGCGGGCGCCCCCCGCCGCCTGTCTGTGCGGGCGCCCCCCTGCCGCCTGTCTGTGCGGGCGCCCCCCTGCCGCCTGTCTGTGCGGGCGCCCCCCTGCCGCCTGTCTGTGCGGGCGCCCCCCGCCGCCTGTCTGTGCGGGCGGCCCGCCGCCTCATTGTGCGGGCGGCCGGCCGCCTCTCTCTGCGGGCGGCTGGCCGCCTCTCTCTGCGGGCGGCCCGCCGCCTGTCTGTGAAGGCGGCCGGCCGCCTGTCTGTGAAGGCGACCGGCCGCCTCACTGTGGCTGCCTGCGTGTCCGTGCTGGAGGCCCGCCGGCTGCCTGCGTGTCCGTGCTGGAGGCCCGCCGGCTGCCTGCGTGTCCGTGCTGGAGGCCCGCCGGCTGCCTGCGTGTCCGTGCTGGAGGCCCGCCGGCTGCCTGCGTGTCCGTGCTGGAGGCCCGCCGGCTGCCTGCGTGTCCGTGCTGGAGGCCCGCCGGCTGCCTGCGTGTTTGTGCTGAATGGGTGTGGATGGGGAGTGGATATGGGCGTGACTGAAATGGGTGTGGTTAGGGGGCGTGGCCTAAAAATTTGCCGCGGCGCGCTACGCGCGCCGCAAACTTTGTCCCTCTTTTCCTTCTTTAAAAGTTGGTTGGTATGTATCTTGGTTAAGAAGAGTAGCAAACCCAAAGGCTCTGAGGCTGGAACTGAACCGGAGGAGTGTGTAACTCAAGAGGTGGAGCTGTTGATGAGCGAAAAAGATAGATGCAAGAGACCAAAGGAATGGTCTAATATCCTTGAAGGTAAAGAAACCTGTCCATTCTTTAAGTGCATGGTAGATGTGCCCGAAGACCTAAGAGAAGCCTGTGCCCATAAGTCGATGCATGAGAAGTTTAAGAAGGCCGTAGGGGCCTGTGAAGTGTACTTTGCACCAGAGACTTGTCGGTTGGTGGTGTGCTCTGCAAGTAATGTCACAAAGAAGCGGGTCGCTATCCTGAGTGACATGCACCTGCAGTGTCTTCGCACGAAATGGCTCATCTCGGCACAGATGGAAGAAGACACCAGACGCTTGGAGTGTATGAAGCAGTTCACTGCAGAATTTCAGGAAGTTGTGGTGGTGAAGAAATCATTAATTGGGCTCGCATTAAGAGCGCTGAGAAGTAACATTCAGCAAGCCAGGAAGGTTCCAGGTATTACAGCTGTTGAATTAGAAGAACACAGTGGAACATTCCAAATCTATGGGAAAACTGAAGAAGTAGTGAAAACAGCTCGAAAGCTGTTGGACTTTGTGGAAGAGGTCACACAAGTGCCCAGAGAACTTGTCAAGAAACTGATTGGCAGAAATGGAAGAGTCATGCAGGAGATGGTTGATACGTCTGGTGTGACGAGAGTAAAGGCCCTGTCACACACACAGATAAATCTGCGGCAGATCTGTGGTTGCAGTGAAATTGTGGACAATCAGTGCCAGGTTTGTGGCTGTGTACAAATGGAACAATATGTCCATGATTTCACTGCAAGCACAGATCTGCCAGAGATTTATCTGTGTGTGTGACAGGGCCTTAAGATTTGAGGTTCATCATAAAGCCAGGTTACCCTGTGAAGTTAGTATAGTTCCATGTGTCATGGTAGGAACAAAGGAGTATGTTGAAAACGTACGAGTTCTCCTAGAATACCGCCTGGGATACCTGGAAGAACTAAAGCAAATGGAGCTTGAAAGACAGAAGATTGCAGAGAAACTTTGTCAAGTTAGTGTGAGGTCGCGACCGTTTTCAGGCCAGGGCCCAGAGAAGAAGTGTAGGCACCTGATGAATGTGTTGCCTTGACTGGCAAGGGAAGTAGGTCCTGTAGGGAAAGTAGCCTAGGTCATAGAAGACCTACTTACCCATCAGGCTATGGCACAGACTCTGAAAGGTCCAAGCCCTCGAAGACCAAATCTAAAAGAAAAGATGGAGGGAGTGACTGGTCCATAACCAAAAGTGGTGGTGGGAAAAGGCGGAGATGGAAAGGTGACCTGAGACACCATGAGAGAAGAGGCCATAGTAGATTGGCAAACAGAGAGTGCGCAGGGTCTAGTTATGGGAGATCTCCTGTGGGCTCGGTGGTGAGGTACCTGGACAATAGCCCCTCTAGTGGACTGGATAGCGCAGAGTCAGGCCGCACGGTAGTTTCGACTAAAGGAGTGTCTCGCTACCACACTGACCGTTGGAGACAGTTATGGAACGATATGTCGGACCGGCGGACATGTCTGAGAAGAGGGTTCACTGAGGAGGGTTTGGTGACAGTGGCGGATGGTATGTCAGGAGCAGAAACTCAAAGTTGTTATAGAGGGCCCATTCGACTGGTAGGGTATGGTTTCCCTAATGCCCTGTCTCAGGGTCCCTGTAGGTTGTCGAGTGTTCCACCCTACAAGTTGGAACAGAGGGGAGGGATATGTAAGGATGCAACCGGCAATGTGGCAGATGGCCGGTATCTGTCACAGAGGTGGAAATCCTCTGCGATCTGAACCTGGAATGTTTCTCTGGAACTTGTAGTTCCATGAGGATTGTTGTACACATTCAGGGCTGGGTTCATGGGATGGTCAGAAGTGATGGGCGGGACTGACCATCCACATACCTCCCATACGTAGGTGTGTCTCATGGGATTTAATGGAGTTGTCGTTTGTCACATGATCTCTGTGTGCTGGTGGGAGCCATCTTGGTTGGAGCACATGTGCAGGAGATCCTGTGCATACAGAGCTGGTGAGGGCTCTGAAATGTCAGGGAGCTGCAGAATCCACTGAGGCCTTGAGGAATTGGAATGACTCGCCCACCCCAGGGCTATGGGACACTCGGTGCCGGGCCGGACTAGTCCGGTGGTAGTCAGTGGTGGCTGGGCCCGGCTCCGTGGCCCTGGTGGGTGTCAGTAGAATAAGTGGCTTAAGTTAAAGTTTGTGTTCGTGACGCCACCTGTGGTATGCGGCTAATAAGCCGCCGCTGCTGTGTGAGGCCTCCGGGATGATATTATGGCAGCAATGGTAGTACTGCTCCCCACAGGTGGAGCAATGCCCGGGGCACAGTTGGTGCTTGTAAATGTCTATGCAGATGAAATAACTGAGGCAACTTCAGAGGTGCAGTTCAAGTTCTTTTACTCACAGTTCTTGTCAGGGCAGGCAGAACCCTTGGACTGCTGGGACCGCTGTCAGGGACCTCCGTCTTCTGGGTGATTCAGAGTGTGAAATCCGGTACCCTCTCTCTTAGTGTCTCTTTCTCTGCTGTCTTCACTAGCCTTGCCTTTGTTAAGATGGACTTGGCTTGGCCTCCATTACAGCCTCCAGGCTGGGGGGTCACCTGTCGGCTGATTACCCCTTTTCTGAAGGGCTGCTCTGGGTTCTGGCCCTGGGAGCTTACAACGTCCCTGGGCCTCGGTTTTTACTGTTTGGAGATTGTCTTTTCACTCCTCCAGTCTCTAGGGACCGTCCCCTGTCGCAGCTAATCACTCCACCGATGTCACTGTGGACCAGGCCACCGCAGCCTGCAGCTACTCGTAGCGCCTCTGGGCCCTCGGCTTCGGTACCCAACAAGGACAGCTCGTGGTACCTACAGGACTACCCGCGGCCCTGCGACCCTGTCTTTCCTTCTCTTCTTTCTCCTCCTTGCCTGCCTCAGCAGGCCTCCTCCTCCCTCCTTTCTCTCGTTCTTCTCCTCCAACTACATGCTGCTTCTCTCACTCCCTGAGGTAAACTGAAACTAACTTGACCTTCCTTTCTCTATCTGCTCTCTGGTGGCTCCTCCCACCTCCCCAGTTGCTAAGCTACCACCCTATGGGAGCAGGGATGGGTCTTACAGCCCCTCTCAGCATGCAGCATGGGAGGGTTGCCTGCCACTTTCCCTGGTCCTGTGTGTCCCTATCAATGGGTGTAGTGTGGATTTACCAGGGGACCGGAGTTCACTCTCTTCCTCTCCCAGAATGGGGCATCACACCGCTGATGGGGTGCAATGACCTGTGGCGACGGAAGCCTCAGGGGCGCCACAGGAACGTGTACAAGGGCCGGGAAGTTGAGCCCAGTGTGAGAGTCTCCCTGGACTGGATGGAGGCAGACTGACAGCCTGCAAACCTACTGGCAGGTAACACCCCAGAAAGGGGGACTTTACTGGCTGATGCCAGAGAATGAACTATATGAACAATCGGTAGTTTAAACAGACAGTGAGACGTTGTCCTGCGGGAAAGTGGCTGTGGCCCATTACACTGCGTGGTTTATAAGGATGTGAATAAATCACCGAGATTGTTTAAGTGACAAAGTGCTTGTGTGTGTCTTGATCCCGCTGCCAGACGTGTGCCCCAAGACGTTCAGGGCCCAGGTCGCCACATTATATATATATATATATATATATATATATATATATATATATTATAAATATATATATATATATATATATAATATAAATTATGAAGACTCCAGAAGGAGTAGTTCATTTTCCAGTTGAATTCTTGTATTATGCACAGTACAGTAGGTAAAAGACAATTCTGAACCAGAGCTACATAGATATGATGTTAGGAAGATGGTTGACATACACTAACTGGGGAAGAAGGGAGGGGTTACCGACTTCAGAGCAGCCACAGGGTGAGAGGGGGGACAACCTTCTAAAAAGGGCAAACCTTATTGCATAGCAACAGAATGAAAACAATGTAATGACAGTACAATAATGTATGATTCCTAAGTCAGGGAACATAACACTCCCAGTCTGAAATCTTTAGATGTCACAATAACCCAGTCTTGATGTGATGTCTTCAATGATGTTGATCGCCATTCTAGGAACCTGAAAGACAAAAAAAAGAACACACCTGCACCAATAAACTGAACAGTTGTAAAGTCCATATATATGGTTGGTGGCCTATGGTCCCCAACAATAGGATAAATCCAAGATCAATTGAAACCCATTTTTGGATTGGGGAATCGTGCAATGTGCAATCTCTTCTACCAACCCAACAATCCAATAGATAAGTTTCCATGTCCTACACAGCTGGAGGTATACAGAGGTATGCTCCTGGCTCTAAGCTGTATCCATCAGTAGTGTCCTTCTTTTTGTGATACATTACTCGGTTCCTCATAGGAGAAGGCAAGTCAGATGAGTAATATCCTGCATGAAAGATGGCAGCTTGTGAAGTGTCGCGGGCGGAGGGGACGCGCTCGCCACGCTCGGGTCCGGGGCTTCTGCTGTTGCTGCTCGGTGGACCGGACCCGGGAACTCTAGCAGCGCTCCTCACCCAGGAGTGAAAAGGGGGTGGTATGTTTAGGGAGATTGTTCGTGATGCCACCCACGGGACGTGGTGATGATGGCACCACCGCTGCTGGTAACGGGGATCCCGGGAGAGATGGTAGGGTGCAGCTAGGATGTTGTCCCCTCCGTGGGTAGGGGGGTTGGTGATCCCGGGGCCCGGTGGTGTAACAGGGAGGCCGGATGGCTGGGGTGCAGGGACTGCGCGGCACGGTGCCAGACGGCACTAGTGTACTCACTCAGACAGTCACTGACAGAGTCGTTGGTAACCCAAGAACGGCCGGATGGACGGGTCCCGCAGCCGGCTGCAGTGTTGTTGTTGTTGTGCTCTCCCCGGACGGCTGATGGTGGCTGTCTTTCCCTGCACCTGTGAAGATGTCCTTGACTCCTGTGATTGCCCACCGGTAGTCCGCTCCCCGACGTATAGGTGGCGTAGGAGCCCTTTTTGCCCGCAGGCGCTGGCCCTTGGATCTCTAGCCTGTGGCGGTGGCTGTATATCCTCTCTGGGTGGACTGTTGCCTTCAATCGGGACTTGGTTGTTAGGAAACCCCTTGGGTTCCTCTCACATTCGGATTTGACTATTGACGGCGGCTCCAAGCCTAGTCGGGGTCCGATGGCCCTGCCTGTGTGCTTAGCTTCACTCCATTCCCCGGTCCGGTACCGGAGGGCCGACGCCCGATCCGGTCCTTACGGCTCTGCGGAGTTCCACCAACTCTTGCAGACGGCCACCACCGTCTGCCAACCTTGCTGTCAGTGCCTGGGCTCCGACCCAGACACCTCAAGTGTTTACTCCTCTCACTTCCACCTCCAAAACTAAACTGTCACTTTTCCCGCCTCCAGGCCTGTGAACTCCTCGGTGGGTGGGGCCAACCGCCTGGCTCTGCCCCACCTGGTGTGGACATCAGACCCTGGAGGGAGGCAACAAGGGTTTTTGTCTGACTGTTGTTACTGTCTAGGGTGGGGGGTGTGTATGTTGGTATGTCTGTGACTACCTGGCTAGTCCAGGGTGTCACAGAAGCGCCCAAAATTATGAGACCTTAGCTTCAATCTTGGCACCAAGGATGTGGAGACAGCTGGTCCGATCTTCCCATCATCGTCTGGTTCTTCAAGCTCTTATGTAGAGTTGAGCGTGGTTCGTGGTTCTCCAGTTCGCGGTTTGAGTGATTTTGGGGGGTGTTCTAGATCGAACTAGAACTCGAGCTTTTTGCTAAATGTTCGGCAGCTCGAGTTACGTTCGGGAACGGTTCTATCAGCAAAAGCGTGGCTTTTTACAGCTACAGTGTGCAGGGAGCCATCGCTGGCAGCCTGCGGTAAGCTGGTAACCAAGATAAATATCGGTTATCCAAGCAAAGTGCTTTGGTTAGTAACCCGATATTTACCCTGGTTACGTGTGCAGGGAGCCGACACTTCCCCGCTCGTCTCTGCCCCCTCCTGCACTCGGCATGTACACACACTCACTCACCTGTCCCAAGCCATGCAGTCCCCGGCACGGATGTCCTCAGCGCCACATGGCCCCGCTAGGCTCCACCCACTTTGCACTCCGCCGCCCACACACATGGCCCCGCTAGGCTCCACCCACCTCACACTCCGCACACATTACCCCGCTTAGCTCCACCCACCTCATACTCCGCACACATTACCCCGCTTGTCTCCACCCACCTGGCACTCCGCACACATTACCCAACTTGGCTCCACCCACCTGGCACTCTGCACACATTATCCCACTTGGCTCCACCCACCAGGCACTCCGCACACATTACCCCGCTTAGCTCTACCCACCTGGCACTCCGCACACATTACCCCGCTTAGCTCCACCCACCTGGCACTCTGCACACATTACCCCGCTTGGCTCCACCCACCTGGCACTCTGCACACATTACCCCGCTTGGCTCCACCCACCTGGCACTCTGCACACATTACCCCGCTTGGCTCCACCCACCTGGCACTCTGCACACATTAACCCGCTTGGCTCCACCCACCTGGCACTCTGCACACATTAACCCGCTTAGCTCCACCCACCTGGCACTCTGCACACATTAACCCGCTTAGCTCCACCCACCTGGCACTCTGCACACATTAACCCGCTTAGCTCCACCCACCTGGCACTCTGCACACAATAACCCGCTTAGCTCCACCCACGTGGCACTCCGCACACATTAACCCGCTTAGCTCCACCCACCTGGCACTCTGCACACATTACCCCGCTTGGCTCCACCCACCTGGCACTCTGCACACATTACCCCGCTTGACTCCACCCACCTGGCACTCTGCACACATTACCCCGCTTGACTCCACCCACCTGGCACTTTGCACACATTACCCTGCTCGGCTTACCTGCGGTGATGAAGTCCCGCCCTCCCGACCTCAGAGCTGTCACTGTCTTCCATGGCCGCCGCTTGTCACATCTCCTCACGCTGCCGACCCGAGACTGTGACTAGCGGTGACATCACAGGCTCCCGCGATACTTGGCTGTGAAGGCGGTGGTCATTGAAGTCAGTGACAGCTCTGCTATCAGCAGTGCAGGAGATCGCCACCGCAGGTAATGTACCTCGCTGACAGCAGCACTTGTCATCCCCTGCAGTGACCTGGGCTGACCTATTGATGTTAGCTCACGTCACTGCATTGCTCTTCCAGCCAATGGGGAACATTCTTTTCTTCATTGACTGGGACATTGACTATGGTATGGATCGTCATGGGAACCGCTTGGATTACAGCAGACCTGGATTTGTTTTATTTTCTAATAAATTGGTGAAAGAGGGAATGTTTTGGGGAGTGTTTTTTTTTTTTTCAAATAAAAATGTGTTTGTCGTCTTTTTTTTTTATTACTGACTGGGTTGGTGATGTCGGGTATCTGATAGACGCTTGACCTCACGAACCCCAGGGCTTGATGCCATGTGACATTACATATCTGGTATTAACCCCATATATTACCTCGTTTGCCACCGCACCAGGGCACGGGATGAGCTGGGGCGAAGCACCATGATTGGCGCACCTAATGAATGTGCCACTTCTGGGGCGACTGCGGCCTGCTATTTTTAGGCTGTGGAGAGTCCAATAACCATGGACCTCCCTAGTCTGAGAATATCAGACTCCAGCTGTCCGCTTTACCTTGGCTGGTAATCCAATTTTGGGGGGACCCCCACGTTTTTTTTTTTTTTTATATTATTTATTTAATTTAAAATAACAGCGTGGGGTGCCCTCAGTTTTGGATTACCAGCCAAGGTGAAGCTGCCGGCTGTGGTCTGCAGGCTGCAGCCGTCTGCTTTACCCTAGCTGGCTACAAAAATAGGGGGAACCCCACGTCATTTTTTTTTTAAATTTATTTATTTATTTATTTATTTTTTTGGTAAATACAAGGCTAAGCACCCCTTAGTGCCACATGAAAGACACCAAAGGGTGCAAAATTACAAAATGCAGGAGAGTGGGACATTGTGTCTTTCTGCCATTATAATGACAGAAAAGACTGATATGAAGTGTACAAGCAGAAGAAAATCACCAGAGCGCTCTACGCTGTGAGAAGCCGTAGAAAATGGCACTGGAGTGAACATGTGACCGCCTCATGTAGGTTGAAGCTATGAATCCTGGGTAAATTTATGTATTTTCCCTCCTTCAGTTTTTTTGCAACACGCAAAAAAAAACCGGAAGGCGCACGGATGACAAACGGATGACATACGGACCGTATACAGAACGGAAACGGATGCCACATGGATGCACCCGTGAAAAAAAAGGACCTTTTTTGCGGACCGCAAAAACGGATCGGTCGTGTGAATGTAACCTTATTCTGATCTGCCGTTTATAAACAGCAGGCAGAAATAAGTGAATAGCGCCCCCCAGCGTCAGAAAATCTCCGGGGTTTCAGGGGGTAGCTGAGACCCTGGAGATCATGATTCAGGCCGGTTTTTCCGGTCCCCGCTCACGTGATCACACCGTATACTGATGATCAGGTTACAGTAAATGACAGCGCCGGTAAAAAATTATGTCTCCCATCTGGCATGAACAAACATGTCAGATGGGAGATAAATCTCCTCCCCGGTCCCCCAGTGTCGCCAAAGTGCCCCCCCCCGACCCACTCCCGGAAATCCAAGATGGCCACGCGCACAGCAGCGCGCCAGCCGCATTCACCCTACTCCTCTGATTTCTGTCGCATGTGCCATGACACACGCGACAGAAATCTCCTCCCCAGGCTCTGCCAGGTCACCCCCTATAACCCTACCGGTGTTCCTCGGTGTCCCACGGTACCTGTGCAGCGTTGATCCCCCGCAGCCCCCTTCTTCACAATAGACGCTGCCGCATGCACAGAGCGGCTGTCAGCTCAGCTTCCTGTGTTCAGACACAGTGAGTGGCGGTAACCATGCATCTGTAAGCTACTGCAATGCCCTGCTCATGAGGTAAGGAACATAGTTGATCAGGAGAGCTATACTACATTTCCAAATGGAGGTATTTGATTTTAGAGTTGCCCTGCTGAACGACTACCAAACATGAGAGTCCGTTATACGCCACAAGTAAACACATTTAAATAGCGAGCTCTGTTGTTTAGTATTCATTCAGCTGAATAACTGGACTTAAAGGGGTATTCCATCTCCAAGATCCTATCCCCAATATATAGTAGGTGGAATAGCAATAATATCAGCAAATACCAATATTTGGAAATGTAGAATATTTCTCCTGATTAGGCATGCCCTTACATCATGAGCAGGGCATTGCAGCTTTGGTAGCAACACTTACGACATGGACTCTGCTGCTGTGGACCCGGGGAGAGTGGGTGCAGATTCATTGCACCCAAACTCCTCACATGGAGGGTCTGCACTCCTAGAAAATGGGGGATACGTTCCCTGAGCGTGTTCCCCCCCCCCCCATATTCTAGATGGTCCAGAGTCATCGTGTGACCCCCTTATTTTTGTTCCTTACAATAAATTGGTGAAAGAGGGAATGTTTTGGGGAGTGTTTTTTCAAATACGGTTTGTGATGTCGGGTTTTTGATAGACGCCATGACATCACAAACAAACTGCTGGGCTTGATGTCAGGTGACCTTACAGCTAGCATCAACCCCATTTATTACCCCGTCTGCCACCGCACCAGGGCAAGGGATGAGCTGGGGTGAAGCTCCAGGATTGGCGCATCTAGTGGATGCGCCACTTCTGGGGCGCCTGCGGCCTGCTATTTTTAGGCTGTGAAGTGCCAATAACTAGGGACCTTCCCACCCTGAGAATACCAGACCACAGCTGTCTGCTTTACCTTGGCTGGTGATCCAATTTGGAGGGGACCCTACTATTTTTGTTATTATTATTTCTAATAATTATAAAAAAGAGCCTGGGGTGACCTCCACATTGGATCCCCAACCACAGTAAAGCTGCCAGCTGTGGTTTTCAGGCTACAGTCGTCTGCTTTACCCTAGCTGGCTATCACAAATGGGGGGACCCCACGTCATTTTTTTTTTTTTTTTAACTATTTTTTGAAATAAAAAAAATTAATGGCCTTTCCTGTATTTTGATTGCCAGCCAAGGTAACGCCAGGCAGATGGGGGTGGAAACCCGTAGCTGTCTGCTTTATCTGCGCTGAGAATCAAAAATACTACGGAGCGCTACGTCTTTTTTTTTTTTTTTTTTTTTTTTAATTTATTTTTACAGCACTGTCATGTCAGGCAATCAAAATACAGGGAAGCCCATTTTTTTTTTTTTTTAGTTATTTAAATAAATAATAAAAAATATATTTATGGGCTCCCGCTGCATTTTTTTTTTTTATTGCTAGATAAGGGTAATCCAAGCAGCTACTGGCTGCTAACCGCCACTGCTTGGTGTTACCTTCACTGGCAATGGAAAATCCAGGGAAGCATTTTTAATTTTTTTTTTTCCCCAAAAAAACTAAAAAAAAAAAAATGACGTGAGCTTCGCCATATTTTTGTATGCTAGCCAGGTACAGCAGGCAGGAACGGCTGCACCCAACCCCCAGCTGCCTATTTGTACCCAGCTGGGAACTAAAAATATAGGGAAGCCCTTTTTTTTTTAATTATTTCATGAATTTCATGAAATAATTAAAAAAAAAAAAAAAAAAACGACGTGAGCTTTGCCCCATTTTTGTGTCCAGCCGGGTACAACTAGGCAGCTGAGAATTGGAATCCGCAGCACAAGTTAGCCCGAGGTTTCTAGGCGCCTCTACTGCGAATTGCAGTCCGCAGCCGCCCCAGAAATTGGCGCTCTCATAGAAGTGCCAGCATCTGGCGCTGTATCCAACTCTTCCAGCAGCCCTGAAGCCGGGTGGCTTGCTGGGTAATAATGAGTTAATACCAGCTTTGTTTTACTAGCAAGTATTAAGTCAGAGATTCTTAATGTCAGGCAAGTTTGACCCAGCCATTAAAAATCTCCAATAAAGGGTTAAAAAAAAGACACCACACAGAGAAAAATACTTTAATAGAAATAAATACACAGACACACTTAGAGACTCCATGTGTATTATTCCCTCTCACCCCTCCACGATCCATGGTCTTCTGTCTTCTTTCTCCTTCAACCCATGCAGCTCTGCTACATCAGGCTTCACTGCATGGGAGAAAGACGCTGCTGCCCCATGCAGAAATCACTCAGTGGGAATGACCACAGGCTGCCGGCTGTTAGCGGTAACTTCACAGCCGGGTTGCCATAGCAATGGTGCTCCGATCACGTGATTCCCGGTGCCGCTATTCACCGGTTGTGACAGCCAGTCCTTGCATGTGGGCTGACTCTGTAAAGAGCGCCCCATGCAGTAACGGGGAGTCGTCCGTGTGCCAGAGCATCTCGCCAGTACACGGAGATACACAAACAATCACCGCGTACTGGAGAGATGCAGTGACAGGACCTAGGACAGGACATGACGTCTAGCCATGTGACCAGTCTGTAGCCAATGAGATAATAGACACGTGACTGGTCACATGGCCATTTTGACGCCACAATAGGTCCTGCATCACTGCTGGTTAAGGGGAAGACGCAGCGATTACCGATGGAAAAGCGTCGGGAGACAGAGTGCAGGACGGATCGCGGGCACCGGTAAGTGTTATGGCAATGTTTATTAACTGTATGTGTACATTTATAATGTGTTTTTATGTGTTTGTGATTGCCTCCCATTGTTTCCTATGGGGTTCGAATGGTTCGCCGAACCGAACTCTAACAGGGCCTCCGTTCGGCGAACCAAGCTCGAGCCGAACCGCGGCCGGTTCGCTCATCTCTACTCTTATGCTCTGCTGGCATCAATAGTACAAGGATTCTGATTTAGATAGTGACCCACCCCAGGGCCTTGGGGTACTTGGTCCTGGGCCTTGTTTCATGGGGGTGTATCACAGGTGGCCGGTGCCCGATTCCATGACCCTGGGCGTCGCCTAATAAAAAGGGGAAAAATAAAAAGGAAAATAAAAATAAAATGTTTTTCGTGACACCACTTGCGGTATGCGGCTTTATGGGGAAGCCACCGCTGCAAAGTCTCACTACTGGGGCTGGTGGTATTAGGCAGCTTAGATGTTATGGCTCTACACAAGTAGAGCTAGGCCCCAGGGGAGGATGATGGTCATTGTAGTAAGGTGATGCAGAGGTGTAGGAAGAATTCAGACAACACAGGGGCTGCGGTTTAACTTTTGCTTTACTTAATGGTTTGGAGTAGCTGCAACCCGGCTGGTGCTGGTCTCTACCAATCTGGGCCTTAGGTGATTCGGTATTCCCTTGATCCCAGTGTCGTTGTAGTGACCTGGTGAGCTTTACTTCCATGCACCTGTCTGTAGTTGGTGGGTCCCTGTGGCCTGAAGCATCTTGGGGCCCCCTCCTGTTGTCACAGTCTTGGCCCATATGGCAGGCCGCTTCAACCTCTCTTGGGTTGGACCTCTGTCCCCATTCCCGGGTTCCCTCCTTGCTGCTATGCCCCGGACACTAACATTGGTGAGGAACCTTGATGATTCCCTCACCGGGCAGATTTAACAGGTCAGCTTGAAGCATCTTCCTGAACTAGGGCTCTGCATCCCGCCGCTGCTCAGTCCAGTGAGTACTCACACCGTACTCCCTGGCGACCGTACTCCTTTAGGCCAAGTCACTTTACACTCTCCGTCTGTGCATTGACTTCTGACTGACTTGATGTCTTACTAACTGAACGTCTTCCGACTTCTGTCTTCTGACTTAAGGTCTAACAAGATGTCTGTCTCCCGTCGACTCCACTGACTAGCCCCTCCTCCTCACAGGTGTCTGACTAGTGGATTGGATGAGTCCGACCAATAGGTGGCCATCCATCAGATCCGTCTCTAGCCTGTTACCCAGTCTGGGGAAAATTGCATGGATATGTGTGTTTGGATGTTATTTACCGGCACTGGTCTTCCAGGAATCCGGGGTTAGATGTAATACCCTGTGGCACCTGACACTTTAGGGGCGCCACAGAAACTTTGAGGCATCAGTCTTGTTTTCATTAAGGGCTAGATGCGGCTAATAGTCCTGTTCCATGATCAGTTGGACCCAGGCCAGCGTAGATGTGATACTACTGCTCAGGAGTGACATAGGCATTTTCCAGTGCTAGCATAGCACAGAGTTCAAGACTTTGTACAGAGTATTCAAGTTTCAGGGCACGTTTGGGCCTACCCAGGACAAAATTACAATTTACAATATCCCTCCAAACATGTATACTGCACAGTATGATGGAGCCCACACATACCTTCACAATACATAATTGTTTGCATATAGTATAATGACCCTTCAATAGACCTTCATAAAGTATAAAGGCTCCCTCATAGTCCTCCGAATATTATAATGGCCTCCATATGGGAATCTAAATAGTATTATGGCCTGACAAGTGACAAGTACACAAAGGTGCAGGGAAAGACAGCCGCCATCACCTGTCCGGGGAGAGACACTGCAGCCGGCTGCGGGACCCGTCCATCCAGCCGTTTGGTTTACCGAGGACTTTGTGTATCTCTTACTGAGTGAGTACACCCGTGCCATCCGGCACCGCGCCTCGCTGTCCCTGAAACCCTGCACCTCACCAACCCTGCCTCCCCGTCACACCACCGGGCCCCGGGACCACCGACCCCTACCCACGGAGGGGGAAAACAACATCCCAGCTGCTCCATACCATCGCTCCCGGGATCCCCGTCACCAGCAGCGGTGGTGCCTACCTTCACCACAACCCGTGGGTGGCATCACGGACTAAATCCCCCAGACCAACTGCCCCTTTCACTCACGGGCGAGGAGTGCCGCTCGAGTCCCTGGATCCGGCCCACCGTTCGAGCCACCGAGCAGCAGCAGCCGCAGCAGCACTGGACCCCAGCTTTAGCGAGCGCAGCGGTGGTGTCCTCCCCGCCCGCGACAGAAACAGCGATCCAGCCACTTACATATTCCTGCTTGCAGTTTCTAAAGGAATGATCTTGCAAGCATGCACTTCTTGCCTAGGACACCGACCACCTTTGATTCACTGCAGAGGTGGCCAGAAACATAGTAAATGAACACAAGGTAATAGAATTAAAATCCCCTCGATTGTTGTGAGTAGAAAAGATTTTAAAGCATCACCCATGGGTTTTTTTTATTGCACCCCTGGAGTGGTGCTTTAACACTAAGGCGGGCTTTGCACACCTGCTCATCTCCGCCCCTCCGCTCCTATTGGCCGCCTGCCGTGTGACGTCGCAGTGACGCCGCACGACCCACCCCCTTAAAAAGGAGGCGGGTCGCCGGCCAGAGCGACGGTCGCAGGACAGGTGAGTCCATGTGAAGCTGCCGTAGCGATAATGTTCGCTACGGCAGCTATCACAAGGATATCGCTGCTGCGACGGGGGCGGGGACTATCGCGCTCGGCATCGCAGCATCGGCCTGCGATGTCGCAGCGTGCAAAGTACCCCTAAGTCCCCTGACCCCTGTTAGATACACACCTTCCGGCGGCTTCATCTTCTATTGCCAGTCAGTCTCGTCTACTTGTGACCTGCCATAATGCCCCTGTATTTCATGTTGTGAACCAGACATCACTGTTCAATACATCTCTGAGAGCCTTGTTCTTGCCTCATTATCACTTTCATAGAGATGCATTTAGTGCTTGTAACATAATTTCTGACTTTCGGACAGTCTGTATGCAATGCGTTTATGCATGAAGTACCGTATGTATGGCCAGCTAGTGGCTGGGTTAGGTTCTGGTCCCTGGTAAAGATAATAGATTGTGCCTATGTACTGCCCTGAGAGGGGCTCGGCCGCTCTCCGCTGCTCGGGCCGAGCCGATCGAGGTCTGGGCTCGGGTTGTCGGTGGCACGAGCGCCTCCGGACCGGGGGCCACGTCGCTCTGTTAAGGGGAGGCAGTGGGGTGGTGGTGTGGGACGAGGTTAGCAGCCCGGGGGAGCCGCGTTGTCGTCGGACGGGTCGTGACGCCACCCACGGGTCGTGGTGACGGGATGCACCACCGCTGCGGCTGGAGTGAAGGGGGGCCTCGTCCGGGATCGGTGTTGCGGCCGCAGCCTAGATGTTAGCCCCTCCGTGGGTAGGGGCGGTGTGTCCTGGGGCCCGGTGGCGGACTGGTGACGGTGTTGTTGTCGGGGTGCACGGTGCTGTGCTGCGGTGCAGGGTCGTGCCCGGATGGCACTGGTGTACTCACGATTAATTCACACTCAGAGTCACTGGTAAACCAAAGTTCGGGTCTGGTCAGGTCCCGCAGCCGGCTGCTTGTGTCCTTTGTGAGGCTGATGGTGGCCCCTTTCCCTTGCACCTCTTGTTTGACTGTTGCCTCCCCTGCCTGGACAGTGGTAGCCCGCTCCCCGGCGTTTAGCTGCCGGAGGAGCCCTCGGTTGCCCGCAGGCGCTGGCCTGACGGATGTTTGGCCTTTGGCGGTGGCTCTCACCCGGTATCGGTGGGCTTTTGCCTTCTTTCGGGACTTTGAGCGAGGATGAACCCGTGAGGTCCAGACTGCAATCAGTTAATTTGCCTAAACTCAGTGGCTTCTAAGCTAGGACGGGGTCTGAGTACCCGGTTTCTGGTGCTCTGGTAAACTGTTGACTTCCCGGTTCAGGGCCGGCGGGCTCCAACCCTGGCCCAGTCCCTACGGTTCCGCCGGTTGCTGTACCGGTACTCCTGCAGGCGGCCACTACAGTCTGCCTGCCTGACTTTACGGGGATCCCAGGCTCCAACCTGGGTCCCTGACAGCTCTGCTCCTCCACACCTCCTGTCACTGTCACTGTACAACTTAATCTGTTTGTATTTCCTGCCTCAGGACAGTAGTCTCCTCGGTGGGCGTGCCTTTCCGCCTGACTCTGCCCACCTGGTGTGCCCTACTGGCCCTGAGGGAGACCTGATGCCTTTCTTTCGGGTGACTGTTGTGTCCTCACAAGGGATGGGGGTGTGTCTAATGTGGTAGGTGTTGTTACCTGTGACCCCTAGGGTCCAGGGCGTCACATTCCCCCTTGGTTTAATGCAGACCGTCCGCGGGCTCCCCGACCAACTCCGGTTTATTTTTATTTTTCTTTTAACTGCAAAAACGGTAAAACAGGAAACATTTACAAGTATAATAACATTTGTACAATATATGATTTCTGCAGGTCTTCCCATAACTGGAGGCATTTTACTTTAACGTTGCATAACTTTATTAACGGAACGGGTTCATGTCCTTCCGCCTTTCCCACCCAAACAACCTAGCCTTGATGCTGCCCCTAAGAAATGGGCAGCACCCCTTTTCCCCAGTCCGGAAATAGGAACATGGCCAGATCACCCAGGCGGGAACGAGTACGGTGCGGTGCACCCGGCAGTTGTCAAAGGGCTCCCCAGAGGATAGTCACCGGTCCCGGTGGTGACCGGACCCCAGCCTGCTCTGCTGCGGGTCCTTCCTCCAATCTGCCTCTCCGGAGGCTAACTGAATGGGAAGGCATGTAAAAAGGGGCAGATAGAGCAATATTTACAAGCCCAATAGTTTTTGGGTGGCCGGCAAGTCCACGGTCTTGTCCATGAGCAGTCACTCACGCAACAGGGTTGTCAACGGGGGTCAAACACAAGTCCCAACGGGAACGGGTCCTTTTTTTAACGTAATCAGGTGAGTGTCTTGTCAATTGGTTACTGGTTCATTCAACTTTTATACACAATCAAGTCTCGCACCCCTAAATGGCAGTCTCCCTGTACCTAAGCGGGGGCCTGCCTAGGTTGGGGCGGGTGGATCGTCTCAGTACTGGAGTGTCAGTGGAAGGTAACGGGAGAGCGGGGACAACAGGTCCCTCTTCCCGGGTGTCGGGTGGAGTAGGTAGAGGCCTAGGGGGACTGGGGGTAGGTGCCTCCCTGGGCACTGGCTCTGCTGGTTCTCTAGTGGGTGTTTCTGTCTCCACTTCTTCCGCGGGTTGCGGGAACATTATCACGGGAACAATCACCGCACCATTCTGCATGGGCCAGTCTGCTGGAAAATCTCCCATAACGGTATGGATCACCTCCTTCTTCATTGCCTTGTCACGGGGCACGGGAACTGGGGCCCCTTTACCAACTTCAGGGGATCTGGGCATTTCTTCAAGTGGTCCCTGGAAACGGTGGCCGTGGTCTTCCCCTGGTCACGACTGATCAGGTAGGTCATTTCATTCTCCCATCCGGTGGGCTGTATAACATACGGGGTCCTCTCCCACTGATCGTCAAGCTTATGGGTTCTGCGTTTACGCTTCAGCACCACATCTCCTGGTTCGAAGGGAGTAGCCGGAGCTCGTTGGTTAAAGCGCTGTTCCTGCTTCGCCCGGCTCTGACGCAGGTTCCATTCCACATACTCCTGAATCCGCCGGTACTGTACTTGGCGTTTGGCATCCCAGCTGGCGGTGGAGGGCAGAGCCCGGGTCGGGCCCTCATCAGGTATGCCGGGGTACACTTGGTGGAACTACAGGGTATGTTATTGTACATATATACCAAATCGGTCAGCTTCTCCGGCCACAAGTTCCGTTCTTCCAGGGGCAATGTTTTGAGGAGGTTCAGGACCAGATGGTTCATTTTCTCACACATCCCATTGGTCTGGGCATGGTAGGGGGTGGTCCGGATTTTCTTGCACCCGTACAAGTGGCAGAACTCCTGAAACACTTCTGCTTCAAAGGCCGGACCCTGATCCGTAAGCACCTTCTCCGGGTAGCCGTGGGGCCGGCAGAAGTAGGCTTGAAAGGCCCTGGCAGCGGTGCAGCCAGTCAGATCTTTTACCGGGACAACCACCATGAATCTGGAGTAGTGGTCCACGATGGTTAAGGCGTAGGTGTACCCGTTTCGGCTGGGCGCAAACTTGACATGGTCCAATGCAACCAATTCCAGCGGCTGGTGGGTAGCAATCGGCTGCAGCGGGGCCCTTTGGCTAGCTTCATCCCGTTTTCTCAGCGTACAAGGGCCGCACTCTCTACACCACGCCTCCACGGAATCCCGCATCCCACTCCAGTAGAACCGCTCTTGTCACAGCATCTCCAGCTTTTTCCAACCGAAGTGCCCAGCGCCATCATAAGCTCGAAGGACCTTGGGTACACAATCCTGAGGCACCACCAACTGACGAACTTTCTCATGGGTCTTCGGGTCAATCAACTCCCGGTACAACTTCTGCTGGTACAGGCACAGGCGGTCCCTCTCTTTCCACAGTCGCTGGGCCTCGGAAGGGGCTGCTGAGTCCATTCGGCGCACGCCTTGGGCTAGCGGGGTCTTGACCAGTTGGACGGCAGGCGCTTGGTCTTGGGCTTCTCGCCACTCCTGGCTGGGCAGCGGATCGAGGTCCACCTGCTGCTGGGCCACACAGGGCTTCTCCTCAGATAGATGCGGCATCCTGGATAGGGCGTCTGCGTTGGTGTTCTTGCGCCCGGCCCGGTACTTGACGGTGAAGTCGTAGTTAGACAGCCGAGCCATCCACCTTCGCTCGAGAGCGCCCAGCTTGGCCGTGTCCAGGTACGTTAACGGGTTGTTGTCTGTGTAGGCGGTGATCTTTGCTGTGGCCAGGTAGAGCTTGAACCTTTCAGTTATTGCCCACACCAGGGCCAGGAACTCCAGTTTGAAGGAGCTATAGTTCTCGGGGTTCCACTCGGTGGGTCGAAGCTTCCGGATAGCGTAGGTGATCACCTTCTCCTTTCCGTCCTGGACCTGGGACAGTACAGCGCCTAGGGCCACATTGCTGGCGTCCGTGTATAACACGAAGGGAAGGCCATAGTCGGGGTAGGCTAGGATCTCCTCTCCTGTCAATGCCGACTTCAGCTGCCGAAAGGACTCTTCCTGCTGCACACCCCACACAAACGGGGTTCCGGATTGTCTACCAACCTTGGTCTGTCCCACGAGGAGGTCTTGCATCGGGGAGGCCATCTTCGTGTACCCCTTGATGAAGCGGCAGTAGTAGCCCACCAGGCCTAAGAACTGTCATACCTCTCTCACGGTGGTCGGGCGGGGCCATTCCTGGATGGCTGTGATCTTCTCAGAGTCTGGGGCCACACCCTCAGCACTCTCCACATGCCCGAGATACTGCACTTTGGGCTTCAGCAGGTGGCATCTGGACGGCTTCAGCTTCATCCCGTATTTAGCAAGGGCCGCAAACACCTCCGCCAGGTGCTCCAGATGGGATTCATACGTCCTGGAGTATACGATCACATCATCCAGATACAGTAGAACTGTTTCGAAGTTAAGATGACCAAGACAACACTCAATCAACCTCTGGAAGGTCCCCGGGGCATTGCACAGCCCGAACGGCATGCTGTTGAATTCGCAGAGTCTCATCGGCGTAGTGAACTCGGTTTTCTCACGGTTCTCCGGCGCAACTGCTACCTGCCAGTAGCCACTGGTGAGATCAAGAGTGGAGAAATAGTTAGCGGTTTTCAGCGCGGCCAGAGACTCTTCGAGGTGGGGGAGAGGGTAAGCATCCATATGTGTGATCTGGTTGGTTTTGCAATAGTCCACGCACATCCTCATGGTGCCATCCTTCTTCTTCACTAACACCAGTGGGGCTGCCCAGGGACTACAACTATCCCGAATGACCCCTGCCTCCTTCATGTTGTGCAGCATATCTTTAGCGCACTGATAATGTGCTGGGGGAATTGGCCTATACCTCTCCTTAATGGGCGGGTGTGTGCCTGTAGGGATATAGTGTTGGACCCCCTTAATCCTCCCGAAGTCTAGCGCATGCTTGCTAAAAACTTGCCCGTACTCCTGAATCACCCGGTATACCCCCTCTTTGGGATGTGCTCGGGTAGATTTGGTGCCGACGTGTAGCTCCAGGCCTCTGACTGTAAGGTCAGTGTATTGTGGCCAGTGTCAGGTGCAGGGACAGTGGGAGCGGTCTCGTGGATGGCATGGGTGTCTATGGTGAACAGCTTAGCTATCGTGGCGTAGCCGGGGAGCCTAACTTCTTCTTCTCCACAGTTCAGCACTCTCACCGGCACCCTCCCCTTCTTGACGTCAATCACCCCTCTGGCAGCCATTACAGTGGGCCAGTGTTCCGAAGGCGAGGGCTCCACCATCACCAGGTAATCTGCACCAGATCATCATTTCGCTCCTGGGCGGCACCACCAGGGGTGCCATATCCATCACCCATGCACCACCAATCTCTCCACCTGTCAGGTTCACTTGGTGCCGCTGCAGGAGGGCCCGGATCTCGTGCTGGAGTGCCCTCTGCCGGCCCCCTCCTGCCGTGGCGGACAACTGCTGCAGCAAACTCAACACCTCACCCATACAGTGCTCCATCACATTCGTCCCCAAAACTATCTTCGGGTTACGGTCACTAGACTCATGCAGTACTACAATCATTCCCTGGCGCTTTAGTTCTGTCCTTCCCACAGTCAGGGTTACTTCCTTCAGCCCCACTTGAGTCATAGGGAGTCCGTTAGCTGCAACAACAGTCATGCTGCCATCGGGAGGGCTAAGTTCACTGTCATCCCAATACCGCTGGTACAACGTATAGGGCATGGTCGTTACCTGCGATCCAGTGTCCAGTAAGGCTGTGGTCGGGACCCCATCCACTGCCACCAAGCTGATAGGACGGCCTCCAACATACCGGTCCCGCCAGTCCGCCGGGCCATGGGGGTCTACTCCTGAGGATTGGCCCTTGGCCCCAGGGATTGCTCGTTTAACGGACAGCGACGAGCATAATGGCCAGGCTGGTTACACCGGTGGCCCATACCGGGGGTCATTGGCCCTCCTCCGCTGCATCCACGGGATATCCTCTGGGCGGTCGGCGAGCTGGACGGTCTCCAGGGGCTTGACTCTCAACGGAAGCTTGAGTGCGGCGATCACCTGGCCGAAATCCTCGTTCATGCGTTGCACCTTATCAGCCAGCTCGTCCCTCAACCCAGCGGGCGCAGCCGGGGCCGGTAGGGACAACAGCGGGGGTAGTAAAGCGACAGGAGCGGTGGCGGCCGGCCAGGGGGCCGTGTCCAGGGGATTAACCTCCAGGGGCTGCAAGGCCTTGATTGCCCACTCCTTCACTTCTGCAAAGTCCAGATCGGGGTGCTCGAGGGTGCACAGCCGCAGCTGCTTGCGGTCTTCAGCAGACCCCAGGCCCCGTAGGAACTGCTCCACCAACATCTTGTTGCTATCGGCCTCACTGGTGGTATCTACGCGCTTCAGGGTTCGGAGAGCCGTCTGCAGACGTAAGGCGTAGTCCCTGATGCTGTCTGCTGACCGCTGCTGGCAGTGGTAAAACTGCATCCGGAGTTCGGCTGCGGTGCGAGTCTCGAAGGCGGCCTGGAGCTTTTCGAAGATAGTGGTCACAGAGGTCCGGTCCGCGTCAGCCCAGGTCTCCGTCTCCTGCTCAGCTGCCCCAGTCAGCTGCCCTAAGACTACCACCGCATGCTGCTTGCCAGTCATGGCATACAGGTCGAGAACCGAGCATATCTTTTTTTTCCGGAAAGCCTGCAATGTATCAAGATTCCCGTCGTACTGGGGTAGCCAGGCTGCACCGGGCACATAGGGCAGGGAGATCGGCATTACCTGGGTGAACGCTGGACCTGCGGCCTCCTCCGCTTGTGCGACCGGAGCAGGGACGACCGCATCCCCACCATCAAGCGCTGCCGCTCCGGCGGCCTGCGCCATCCCATCGTCTCCGCTGGGTGCCGACATGTTCTCGCCGCTTCCCCCTTGGTTTTCTTCCAGGACTCCTCCTTCGGGGGCGGGGCTTCACCTTCGCGCCTTCACTGCTCGGGGAAGACGACTCGAGCGGGAAACTTTCGCGCCAAGATGGCGGAACGTCAACTTTTTCGGCAGGACGCCGCTGACAGATACTTCTAAGGCGCACTTCCACAGGTAAGTGGACTGTCCGAATCCTGTTCGTGATGCCAGAAGAGTCGGTGTGTACCACCCTGAGAGGGGCTCGGCCGCTCTCCACTGCTCGGGCCGAGCCGCTCGAGGTCCGGGCTCGGGTTGTCGGTGGCACGAGCGCCTCCGGACCGGGGGCCATGTCGCTCTGTTAAGGGGAGGCAGTGGGGAGGTGGTGTGGTATGAAGTTCGCAGCCCGGGGGAGCCGCGTTGTCTTCGGACGGGTCGTGACGCCACCCGCGGGTCGTGGTGACGGGATGCATCACCGCTGCGGCTGGAGTGAAGGGGGGCCTCGTCCGGGATCGGTGTTGCGGCCGCAGCCTAGATGTTAGCCCCTCCGTGGGTAGGGGCGGTGTGTCCCGGGGTCCAGTGGGGGACTGGCGACTGTGTTGTTGTCGGGGTGCAGGGTGCCGTGCTGCGGTGCAGTGTCGTGCCCGGATGGCACTGGTGTACTCACGGTTAATTCACACTCAGAGTCACTGGTAAACCAAAGTTCGGGTCTGGTCAGGTCCCGCAGCCGGCTGCTTGTGTCCCTTGTGAGGCTGATGGTGGCCCCTTTCCCTTGCACCTCTTGTTTGACTGTTGCCTCCCCTGCCTGGACAGTGGTAGCCCGCTCCCCGGCGTTTAGCTGCTGGAAGAGCCCTCGGTTGCCCGCAGGCGCTGGCCCGTTGGATGTTTGGCCCTTGGCGGTGGCTCTCACCCGGTATCGGTGGGCTTTTGCCTTCTTTCGGGACTTTGGGTGAGGATGAACTCGTGAGGTCCAGACTGCAATCAGTTAATTTGCCTAAACTCAGTGGCTTCTAAGCTAGGACGGGGTCTGAGTACCCGGTTTCTGGTGCTCCGGTAAATGGTTGACTCCCTGGTTCAGGGCCGGCGGGCTCCAACCCTGGCCCAGTCCCTACGTTTTCGGCGGTTGCTGTACCAGTACTCCTGCAGGTGGCCACTACCGTCTGCTTGCCTGATGTTACGGGAATCCCAGGCTCCAACCCAGGTCCCTTCAGCTCTGCTCCTCCACACCTCCTGTCACTGTCACTGTACAACTTAATCTGTTTGTATTTCCTGCCTTAGGACAGTAGTCTCCTCGGTGAGCGTGTCTTTCCACCTGACTCCGCCCACCTGGTGTGCCCTACTGGCCCTGAGGGAGGCATCAGGTCTCCCTTTCGGGTGACTGTTGTGTCCTCACAAGGGATGGGGGTGTGTGTGTAATGTGGTAGGTGTTGTTACCTGTGACCCCTGGGGTCCAGGGCGTCACACCTAATGACAGGAGGATTTAGGCAGGAAACAGTTCTGTGAGTTGCCCTTAGGAGGAGGAGCCAGCTACCAGATTCAAGTTAGTCTGCAGTTAGACGTTAGCTATTAGATATTCATTCATCTATGGTGCACCAACTGTTTTAAAACAAACTGATCATACATAATTTTTATTTTGATCAAGGTGCCTGGTCCACAAGTGCTCAAAATGAATGTCTCAAGGTTTCTATATGAATTTGAAATTCTAAGATATATAATACTATATACAAGCGTAATCAAACGTACTCAATCGTCCATACGATTAATTTGAAAAGAGGTACCCTGGACCACAAGTACTCAAAATTAACCCCTCAATGTCCTGAATAATATTTGCTAAAAGAATTATCAAGTCTATGTGTAGTTTAGAAGTTATTCACGTAAATCTCTATTACATAATTCAATACACACATAATCAAACGCACTTAATCGTACATAAGTTTAATTTCAAAAGAGGTACCTTGGACCACAAGTACTCAAAATGAACATCTCAATGTCCTGAATAATATTTCATAGAAAAATGATCAAGTCTATGTGTAGTTCAGAAGTTATTCACGTAAATCTGTGTCACATAACGCTATACACGCGTAATCAAACGTACTCAATCGTCCATACGATTAATTTGAAAAGAGGTACCCTGGACCACAAGTGCTCAAAATGAACATCTCAATGTCCTGAATAATATTTGACCGAAAATTTATCAAGTCTATGTGTAGTTTAGAAGTTATTCACGTAAATCTGTGTTACATAACGCTATACGCGCATAATGAAACGATGCTGAAGTTGGTTTCTTATTCGTCAGTTTCTTATTCGGCAATTTAGTTTTTTCAGTTTTTTTTATGCATTTATCAACAAAAATAACACATCACAATAATAAAATACAATGCACTGATGTGCCCTAATATACATACACTCAAACTCAGCTGTGAAAAATATAAAACTGGCAAAAAAATGGGCATCAAAGTGGGCACCAAAGTATGTTAGTGAAAGGGTTAAATTGCTTTGGGCCACTGATCTAACACCACAAGTGCATATCTAGTGATGCCCCTAATCAAACTCAAGTGACTCCAGCCTGGCCCAAAGGGGTTCTGGGCATCAAAACTGGCATCAAACTGGGCACACAACCAATTTTCACAGATTTGAATAAGTAACTGGTGTTTTTGAGGGGTTAAATGGCTTTGGGCCACTAATCTCACACCACAGTTACATACCTAGTGATGCCACACATCAATATCAGATCAGTCCAGCCTGGCCCAAACAGGTTCTGGGCATCAGAACTGGCATCAAAGTGGGCAAATGGCCAGTTTTCACAGATTTGAATAAGTAACTGGTGTTTTTGAGGGGTTAAATGGCTTTGGGCCACTGATATTACACCACAGTTACATACCTAGTGATGCCACACATCAATATCAGATCAGTCCAGCCTGGCCCAAACAGGTTCTGGGCATCAGAACTGGCATCAAAGTGGGCAAATGGCCAGTTTTCACAGATTTGAATAAGTAACTGATGTTTTTGAGGGGTTAAATGGCTTTGGGCCACTGACCTCACAACAAGTTTACATACCTAGTGATGCCACACATCAAATTCAGATCACTCCAGTCTGGCCCAAACAGGTTCTGGGCATCAGAACTGGCATCAAAGTGGGCAAATGGCCAGTTTTCACAGATTTGAATAAGTAACTGGTGTTTTTGAGGGGTTAAATGGCTTTAAGCCACTGATCTCACACCACATTTACATACCTAGTGATGCCACACATCAAATTCAAATAACTCCAGCCTGGCCCAAACAGGTTATGGGCATCAGAACTGGCATCAAAGTGGGCACACAGCCAATTTTCACAGATTTGAATAAGTAACTGGTGTTTTTGAGGGGTTAAATGGCTTTGGGCCACTGATCTCACACCAAAGTTAAATACCTAGTGATGCCACACATCAAATTCAGATCACTCCAGTCTATTTGGGCCAGGCTAGAGTGATCTGAATTTGATGTGTGTCATCACTAGGTATGTGAATGTGTTGTGAGATCAGTGGTCCAAAGCCATTTAACCCCTCAAAAACACCAGTTACTTATTCAAATCTGTGAAAATTGGCTGTGTGCCCACTTTGATGCCAGTTCTGATGCCCAGAACCTGTTTCGGCTAGGCTGGAGTGATTTGAATTTGATGTGTGGCATCACTAGGTATGTAACTGTGGTGTGAGATCAGTGGCCCAAAGCCATTTAACCCCTCAAAAACACCAGTTACTTATTCAAATCTGTGAAATTTGGCTGTGTGCCCACTTTGATGCCAGTTCTGATGCCCAGAACCTGTTTGGGCCAGGCTGGACTGATCTGATATTGATGTGTGGCATCACTAGGTATGTAAATGTGGTGTGAGATCCGTGGCCCAAAGCCATTTAACCCCTCAAAAACATCAGTTACTTATTCAAATCTGTGAAAACTGGCCATTTGCCCACTTTGATGCCAGTTCTGATGCCCAGAACCTGTTTGGGCCAGGCTGGAGTGATCTGAATTTGATGTGTGGCATCACTAGGTATGTAACTGTGGTGTGATATCAGTGGCCCAAAGCCATTTAACCCCTCAAAAACACCAGTTACTTATTCAAATCTGTGAAAATTGGTTGTGTGCCCAGTTTGATGCCAGTTTTGATGCCCAGAACTCCTTTGGGCCAGGCTGGAGTCACTTGAGTTTGATTAGGGGCATCACTAGATATGCACTTGTGGTGTTAGATCAGTGGCCCAAAGCAATTTAACCCTTTCACTAACATACTTTGGTGCCCACTTTGATGCCCATTTTTTGCCAGTTTTATTTTTTCACAGCTGAGTTTGAGTGTATGTATATTAGGGCACATCAGTGCATTGTATTTTATTATTGTGATGTGTTATTTTTGTTGATAAATGCATAAAAAACTAAATTGCCGAATAAGAAACTGACGAATAAGAAACCAACTTCAGCATCGTTTCATTATGCGCGTATAGCGTTATGTAACACAGATTTACGTGAATAACTTCTAAACTACACATAGACTTGATAATTTTTCTATCAAATATTATTCAGGACATTGAGATGTTCATTTTGAGCACTTGTGGTCCAGGGTACCTCTTTTAAAATTAATCGTATGGACGATTGAGTACGTTTGATTACGCATGTATAGCATTATATAACACAGATTTACGTGAATAACTTCTAAACTACACATAGACTTGATTATATTTTTGGCAAATATTATTCAGGACATTAAGATGTTCATTTTGAGTACTTGTGGTCCAGGGTACCTCTTTTCAAATTAATCGTATGGACGATTGAGTACGTTTGATTACACGTGTATAGCGTTATGTGACACAGATTTACGTGAATAACTTCTGAACTACACATAGACTTGATCATTTTTCTATCAAATATTATTCAGGACATTGAGATGTTCATTTTGAGTACTTGTGGTCCAGGGTACCTTTTTTCAAATTAAACTTATGTATGATTAAGTGCGTTTGATTATGCGCGTATTGAATTATGTAACAGAGATTTACGTGAATAACTTCTGAACTACACATAGACTTGATCATTTTTTTAGCAACTATTAATCAGGACATTGAGATGTTCATTTTGAGCACTTGGGGTCCAGGGTACCTTGATCAAAATAAAAATTATGTATGATCAGTTGGTTTTAAAACAGTTGGTGCAGCATAGATGAATGAATATCTAATAGCTAACGTCTAACTGCAGACTAACTTGAATCTGGTGAGCCAGCTGCACGATGCAGCCTAACTCCATCCAAGTCTAGCTGCAAATAAAGGATCGGCACTCCAAACTTCATAAATTAATATAATGGATTTATTTCATAATTATTCATTATTCAGAATACAAGCAAAGAAAAGAACACGTTAGCAGTCTAGTCAGTCGAGGCAAAGTAGTTAGGAAGCTGTACTAGTGGGTAGTATAGTGAGAAGGAGAGTTGTGGGGGATGGGTAGAGGGTCACCTCTCTTCCCAAGTCATGAGTTCCAGGCTTGAACTTTATAGAGGTTTCCTGGTCAGTGGACTGACTCCAGCAATACTAGTACTCAAGTGGAGGCTTGGCATAGAGCTGGGAGAACACCCCTTAATCATCTAGTATGGTAGGCAGGATGAACCTTTGTTTCAAGAGAAGCAGCAAGCTGCATAGAAGACCCAGGGCCGGCTCCAGGTTTTTGTGGGCCCCGGGCGGAAGAGTCCCAGTGGGCCCCATCCACACACAGACACCGATACGAACATATACATATTTAAAGACAAACTCACAAAAATACATATAAACAGACAAATATATACAGTCATATACACTTACAGACACACACACACACACACACACAAGTCTGCTGCATACAGACAAACACATACAACTCTGCTACATACAAACACATACAGCTCTGCTACATACAGACAAACGCACACACAAACTCTGCTACATACAGACAAACACATACAACTCTGCTACATACAAACACATACAACTCTGCTACATACAGACAAACACATACAACTCTGCTACATACAGACAAACACATACAACTCTGCTACATACAGACAAACACATACAACTCTGCTACATACAGACAAACACACAACTCTGCTACATACAGACAAACACATACAACTCTGCTACATACAGACAAACGCACACACAAACTCTGCTACATACAGACAAACACATACAACTCTGCTACATACAAACACATACAACTCTGCTACATACAGACAAACACATACAACTCTGCTACATACAGACAAACACATACAACTCTGCTACATACAGACAAACACATACAACTCTGCTACATACAGACAAACACACAACTCTGCTACATACAGACAAACACATACAACTCTGCTACATACAGACAAACACATACAACTCTGCTACATACAGACAAACACATACAACTCTGCTACATACAAACACATACAACTCTGCTACATACAGACAAACACATACAACTCTGCTACATACAGACAAACACATACAACTCTGCTACATACAAACACATACAACTCTGCTACATACAGACAAACACATACAACTCTGCTACATACAGACAAACACACACAACTCTGCTACATACAAACACATACAACTCTGCTACATACAGACAAACACATACAACTCTGCTACATTCAGACAAACACATACAACTCTGCTACATTCAGACAAACACATACAACTCTGCTACATTCAGACAAACACATACAACTCTGCTACATTCAGACAAACACATACAACTCTGCTACATACAAACACATACAACTCTGCTACATACAGACAAACACATACAACTCTGCTACATACAGACAAACACACACAACTCTGCTACATACAAACACATACAACTCTGCTACATTCAGACAAACACATACAACTCTGCTACATACAAACACATACAACTCTGCTACATACAGACAAACACATACAACTCTGCTACATACAGACAAACACATACAACTCTGCTACATTCAGACAAACACATACAACTCTGCTACATACAAACACATACAACTCTGCTACATACAGACAAACACATACAACTCTGCTACATACAGACAAACACACACAACTCTGCTACATACAAACACATACAACTCTGCTACATACAGACAAACACATACAACTCTGCTACATACAGACAAACACACACAACTCTGCTACATACAAACACATACAACTCTGCTACATACAGACAAACGCACACACAAACTCTGCTACATACAGACAAACACATACAACTCTGCTACATACAAACACATACAACTCTGCTACATACAGACAAACACATACAACTCTGCTACATACAGACAAACACATACAACTCTGCTACATACAGACAAACACATACAACTCTGCTACATACAGACAAACACACAACTCTGCTACATACAGACAAACATATACAACTCTGCTACATACAGACAAACACATACAACTCTGCTACATACAGACAAACACATACAACTCTGCTACATACAAACACATACAACTCTGCTACATACAGACAAACACATACAACTCTGCTACATACAGACAAACACATACAACTCTGCTACATACAAACACATACAACTCTGCTACATACAGACAAACACATACAACTCTGCTACATACAGACAAACACACACAACTCTGCTACATACAAACACATACAACTCTGCTACATTCAGACAAACACATACAACTCTGCTACATACAAACACATACAACTCTGCTACATACAGACAAACACATACAACTCTGCTACATACAGACAAACACATACAACTCTGCTACATTCAGACAAACACATACAACTCTGCTACATACAAACACATACAACTCTGCTACATACAGACAAACACATACAACTCTGCTACATACAGACAAACACACACAACTCTGCTACATACAAACACATACAACTCTGCTACATACAGACAAACACATACAACTCTGCTACATACAGACAAACACACACAACTCTGCTACATACAAACACATACAACTCTGCTACATACAGACAAACGCACACACAAACTCTGCTACATACAGACAAACACATACAACTCTGCTACATACAAACACATACAACTCTGCTACATACAGACAAACACATACAACTCTGCTACATACAGACAAACACATACAACTCTGCTACATACAGACAAACACATACAACTCTGCTACATACAGACAAACACACAACTCTGCTACATACAGACAAACATATACAACTCTGCTACATACAGACAAACACATACAACTCTGCTACATACAGACAAACACATACAACTCTGCTACATACAAACACATACAACTCTGCTACATACAGACAAACACATACAACTCTGCTACATACAGACAAACACATACAACTCTGCTACATACAAACACATACAACTCTGCTACATACAGACAAACACATACAACTCTGCTACATACAGACAAACACACACAACTCTGCTACATACAAACACATACAACTCTGCTACATACAGACAAACACATACAACTCTGCTACATTCAGACAAACACATACAACTCTGCTACATTCAGACAAACACATACAACTCTGCTACATTCAGACAAACACATACAACTCTGCTACATACAAACACATACAACTCTGCTACATACAGACAAACACATACAACTCTGCTACATACAGACAAACACACACAACTCTGCTACATACAAACACATACAACTCTGCTACATACAGACAAACACATACAACTCTGCTACATTCAGACAAACACATACAACTCTGCTACATTCAGACAAACACATACAACTCTGCTACATTCAGACAAACACATACAACTCTGCTACATACAAACACATACAACTCTGCTACATACAGACAAACACATACAACTCTGCTACATACAGACAAACACACACAACTCTGCTACATACAAACACATACAACTCTGCTACATTCAGACAAACACATACAACTCTGCTACATACAAACACATACAACTCTGCTACATACAGACAAACACATACAACTCTGCTACATACAGACAAACACATACAACTCTGCTACATTCAGACAAACACATACAACTCTGCTACATACAAACACATACAACTCTGCTACATACAGACAAACACATACAACTCTGCTACATACAGACAAACACACACAACTCTGCTACATACAAACACATACAACTCTGCTACATACAGACAAACACATACAACTCTGCTACATACAGACAAACACACACAACTCTGCTACATACAAACACATACAACTCTGCTACATACAGACAAACACATACAACTCTGCTACATACAGACAAACACATACAACTCTGCTACATACAAACACATACAACTCTGCTACATACAGACAAACACATACAACTCTGCTACATACAGACAAACACACACAACTCTGCTACATACAAACACATACAACTCTGCTACATACAGACAAACACATACAACTCTGCTACATTCAGACAAACACATACAACTCTGCTACATACAAACACATACAACTCTGCTACATACAGACAAACACATACAACTCTGCTACATACAGACAAACACACACAACTCTGCTACATACAAACACATACAACTCTGCTACATACAGACAAACACATACAACTCTGCTACATACAGACAAACACACACAACTCTGCTACATACAAACACATACAACTCTGCTACATACAGACAAACACATACAACTCTGCTACATACAAACACATACAACTCTGCTACATACAGACAAACACATACAACTCTGCTACATACAGACAAACACACACAACTCTGCTACATACAAACACATACAACTCTGCTACATACAGACAAACACATACAACTCTGCTACATTCAGACAAACACATACAACTCTGCTACATTCAGACAAACACATACAACTCTGCTACATTCAGACAAACACATACAACTCTGCTACATACAAACACATACAACTCTGCTACATACAGACAAACACATACAACTCTGCTACATACAGACAAACACATACAACTCTGCTACATACAGACAAACACATACAACTCTGCTACATACAGACAAACACATACAACTCTGCTACATACAGACAAACACATACAACTCTGCTACATACAGACAAACACACACAACTCTGCTACATACAAACACATACAACTCTGCTACATACAGACAAACACATACAACTCTGCTACATTCAGACAAACACATACAACTCTGCTACATTCAGACAAATGCACACAACTCTGCTGCTCTGTGGGGCCCACACCCGCGGCTCGGCAGGGCCCACACCCGCGGCTCGGCGGGTACAGCACCAGCGGCACTGGCAGCACCCGCGGCTCGGCAGGGCCCACACCCGCGGCTCGGCAGGGCCCACACCCGCGGCTCGGCGGGTACAGCAACAGCGGCACTGGCAGCACCCGCGGCTCGGCAGGGCCCACACCCGCGGCTCGGCAGGGCCCACACCCGCGGCTCGGCGGGTACAGCACCAGCGGCACTGGCAGCACCCGCGGCTCGGCAGGGCCCACACCCGCGGCTCGGCAGGGCCCACACCCGCGGCTCGGCAGGGCCAGCACCCGCGGCTCGGCGGGGCCAGCACCCGCGGCACTGGCAGCACCCGCGGCTCGGCAGGGCCCACACCCGCGGCTCGGCGGGTACAGCACCAGCGGCAGCACCCGCGGCTCGGCGGGGCCAGCACCCGCGGCACTGGCAGCACCCGCGGCTCGGCAGGGCCCACACCCGCGGCTCGGCGGGGCCAGCACCCGCGGCTCGGCGGGGCCCGCACCCGCGGAATCGGCGGGTGGGGGCATTGGCAGGGGCCAGGGCATACATCCAGGGGGTAGAAGCAGCTCACCGGGGCCTATAATGGGGAGGCGGGGAGGGCACTTACCCGATTAGGTCACGGTGGAGAGGGCTCAGAGGGGGCCCACACAGCGCCGGACAGAAGCTCGCCTCCTTCATCTGTGGGACTGAGAAGGCGGTAGCTCCGCCCACAGGTGAAATTCAAACGAGGATGTCTGCGCGCCTTAAAGTGACGGCGCCGCAGATTGCTGCCGAGGACTGCGGTCCCCGGAACTCGGCCGGGGACCGCAGAACTGTAAAGGCGAGTGGGCCCCGGCCAAGGGACAGGAGAACTGACGAGGCCGAGTGGGCCCCCCCGGCTCTCCAGGGCCCCGGCATTTGCCCGGGTTTGCCGGGTGCTGACGCCGGCCCTGAGAAGACCCCTACAATGTACAACTCTGCAACCAGAGTGTTATTAACAGCAAAAAGTAAAATGGACGATGAGGCAGCATGAAAAGCAAAACGGGCCCATTGTGAGAATTCAGCAAGCCCCTGGGAGGATTAGTGAGAGCTGCTCGACCCAGTTGGGCTTGGCAAGAGAAAAGGCTCTGTCCGTGGCAGCAAGCTGATGGAGAATGGCTAGTGGCAGTGAAGAAGTGTGCTGAAGTGAAGAAGTGGGCTGAGGAGCCAGAAGCCGCACTGCTTAGAAAGTGTGGTCCAGTGAAAAAGGACACCTACTGCCCAGCAGGCCAGCACCATTGTTGGTGAGTGACAAAGCCAGGATAGAGCAGAGAGGAGTGAGGTCCGATCGTGGAGGGCGGTGGCTCGGGGTAGCACTTTGTGGAAGTCCTGGTTGAGTGGCCTGGAGGAAATGGCTGCAGCTGCAAGAGGAGGTGCTGCAGCGAGGAAGTCTGATGGAGTTTGAGGTCCCCTGTGCAGTCCGCTGTACAGGAGGCGGCGACAGAGAGCAAGCACTGACGGGAATGTTGCATTCCTGCTGATAAGAGCCATGCTGCTCTGATCAGCAGAAATGCACAGGGGATCGGACTGTGCAGTGATAAAATCCCTTGGGGGACTAGTGAAATAAAAAAAGAAAAACAAAGTTTTAAAAAAACTTAAAAATTCACACAGGACTGGGTCTATGTGAATGCCGGATCTGTGTGGCAAGGATCTACTCTGAAAGAGGGAGACCGGGTCCAATATCGGAAGGAGGATGGCCCTTGGGGGTGTTTTACCTTGGTGGTCAGAAAGGCCCAGCTGGAGGCCAAAGATCTGCCAGTGCCTGCCTGTCCCCAGCCAGGAGTGCCAGCAGCAATCACCCTGGAATCCTTCCCACTGGCTGTGTCTGCTCGGCAGTCAGCGGTGAGACCAATCCCTTGTCCACTGATCTCCCGGGTGCTGCCCTGGAGACAGTGGAACCCTCAGTCGTATTACATGTGAGCCAGGCAGCCAATTCGGCTGCCCATGTACGGGTGGCTGACCTAAAGGAGACCTGGGTCTAGATTTGGCCAGGTAGTTATGTGAGTGGCCGTTTGAAGAGTTGACTCCCCAGCGTCCCCTTATTGTGCTGGTTGCACGAAGTCTGGCGGGACTGTTCTACGTCCCGCGAGGAAAGGCGGGTCAGGAGACTCAGCTCCCTGAAGTTGCTGATTGGCCCGAAGTGGACAAAGTTGCTTGTTGTTCCCCCTTCCAGTTTGTTTTGCGCATCTTGCGCACCCCCTACTGATCTACAGGACTGTAAACCGTGAGAGGGTTCTACATGTAGCACCCAGGGATGTGGGGTACTCGGTTACGGGAAGAGTCTCTATTGGGAATGTCACAGTGGTGGCCGTTACCCGGTTCCGTGCCCTGGGCCCTTTTTGTAATGGGGATATTTACAGGTGATTTGTGAATAAAGGTATTCGTGACGCCACTTGCGGTATTGCAGCTAAGTGTAGGGAGCCACCGCTGCAGGTTTTGCTGGGGCTTATGGAATGTGCAGCTCTGATGACTTTGGCCCTCTGCAAGTAGGGTATTAGTCCAGAAGGACGTCGGAAGAAGGAGTCCAGACAGGTATTCAGTGCAACTGGTTTACTCACTTTAGGTGTTAACTGGTTGTCTGAGGCCGGCTGGTTTCGCCTCCAGGTCCCCATCGTCCCAGTACCAGTCTGGTTCTCTGGTACCTTCTTCCCCTGCACCTGTCTTTGGTAAGTGGGTCCACGTAGTATGTAACACTGGGGGTCCCCGGTTTGTGGTTTGTCCACCTCTGTTCGCCTGACGGTAGCGTGAACCCTGTAGGGGTGGAGTCTCTGGTCCTGTCCCCGACTCTCTCTTTGCTACTGAGTCTTCGGATTCTTTAGGGTCAGCAAGGTCCTTGATGGTTCCCTTTGCTGTGCAGGTGTTAACAGGTCGGCTTGGAGCTCTTTCTTGTCCTAGGGTCCTGTACCCCGTCGATGCATAGTTCCAGGAGTACTCCACCTGCAACTACCTCTCCTGGGTACCTCGTCAACCCGAGTCAGGATGCTTCTAAGTCACACCCTCCACCTTCACCTCTGCTGTCAACTCTTGTCTGACTTCAACTGACTACTCTCCACAGTCTGCCCCTCCCACCTGGTCAACTAGTGGACTGGAGTGGCTCCACCTCTAGGTGGCCATCCATGATCCCACCCTAGCTAGGTACCATTTGTATGGGGGATTGTTGGGGAAAACTTGGATTACCTGCGTTTTTGGTGTTACCGGCACTGGGGTTCTGGGTCCCTAAGGGGGTAGGTCCTGGATCCTGGTGGAGATGCAGAACCTTGTAGCACCCTGATGGTCTCAGGGTCACTATATACACCCTTCACAAAAGACTGTGCCCTGCCCCATAGAGTGTACCCTGTCCCTATGGATTTTACTATTTGTGCTTCGTACACCTTGAAACTATGAGACTGCTTTTTGGACAGTGTTGGGCCACTTACAGGAACTGTTTTTCACAAAGGGAGAGTGGAAAAAACTGTAAGACTCAAGGAACTGTCGAGTCCTGTGTTGATGACGTTTAAGGGATCTGCCCTGGGGAGAGGACTCAAATGGAACCTGAACTCCCTGTGATGTGTCTGCAGTGTTAGGCTATGTGCGCACGTGTGCGTAATTCATGCAGTTACGCTGCGCTCTGCAGCTCAGCGTAACTGCATGCGTCCTGCGTCCCCTGCACAATCTATGGAGATTGTGCAGGGGCCGTGCGCACGTGGCGTCTTAGAACGCAGCGCTTCGGCTGCTGCCCGGAGCGCGCATTCTAAGAAGTGACATGTCACTTCTTCCATGCGCTTTGCCGGCATCTCCTGCTCTGTCTGTCTATGGCAGGAGCTGCAGGCAGAGCGCATGGAATCGGCTTTTTTTTTTTTCACTACGGACATTTTCTGCAGCGATTTGAAGTGCACGTGTGTTCTTCAGATCGCCACAGAAATTTCTGTAGTGACTGTACGCAACGTGCGCACATAGCCTTAAAGGAATGTGCCTAGAGAATAGACTCAAACGAAACCTAAGCTCTTCATGATTTATTGTGCCTTATCAGGGAAAGAGCTCCCGTGCATGAGCCCCTGTGTACTCTGGGATCTTATTGGCCTACGGGTCCTGTGTTGACGTATTGGCCTAAGGGCCATAAGTAAAGAACTGAACTCTTTGTTTTGGGGTGCCAACCGAGTGGGACTGGGGTCATTGTGACCCACGTCAGAGACCCAAGTGCATGATGTCAAGACGAGAAAAATGTAAATGTTTCATGCCATATGTGTGTTGCTGTTTGGTGTAATGCAGGGCGTTTAATTGGGGGATAACCAGAGTTAAAGAGGGGAGGCTAGGGTGGCTAGGCCCGTGTGCCCCTTCCCTTGTTGTTGAATTATAATAATGTGAATTGTGTTTATGTATGCAATATGCTAAGCATAAAGTATAAGTGAGGCAAGCCAGTGGCTGGGTAAGGTACTTCTCCCTGGTAGTGATGGACGAACCCCCCGATGATCGTGTTCAGGAGCTTCGCCCAAACATTTTGTAAAGTTCTAGTTTAGGTTCTGAGATAACGCGAACTTGCGTCCGAACACCGATCTTGCACTTTACAGTTATTGGATGGGACGGGGGTGGGCTGTAAAATAAAGAATATAGTTAATAATAAACATTGTCATAGTTACAGGTCTCGCGACGTGTCCTGCAGACCCGCTCAGCCGCTGTCCCCCGGACACTTCTGCTTCCAGGTCCGATCCTTGCTGTGCCCCCGAGTAACCACCATTGTCTTACAGGACCTTCCATGACGTCATAGCCATGTGACCAGTCTCGTGTGAATGTTGCACAGATATTGGGTTACACGGTCACATGGCTATGATGTCACGGAAAGTCCTGTAACCCACAAGATAGCAAAATTCATACCAGACTGGTCACATGGCTATGACATCATGGAAGGTCCTGTAAGTCAGATGTCGCAGAGCTGAAGATGCTCGCCCGCCTTTGGACTAGGTCGGGGGTTATTTTTTTTTAAGTAATAAAGATTTGGTCCTAAATGTCTTCTGTTTTTTATTTCTAATAAAATATTTTTTCTCTGTGTTGTTTTTTATTTTACTGTTAAAATAACAGACAATCACAGACGCTGTCACAGATTGGGTACCTGTTATTGGATGCTGGAGTAACCTGAAACCAGTCAATACATTCTAACATCTAGAATCTATGGGCAGATTCCAGGTTACTCCAACAGCCAATCACAGACACCCATTCTGCGTGACAGCGTCTGTGATTGGCTGTTGGGTCCCTCACACATATAGTAGTGTAAAAATAAATCATAAAAAAATGACGTAGCGCTGCGCAGTATTTTTGATTCTCAGCACAGATAAAGCGGATGGCTACGGGCTGCTACCACCCCCCATTTGCCTGGCTTTACCTTGGCTAGCAGTCAAAATACAGGAAGCCCATTAATTTTTTTTTAATTATTTAAAAAAATAAAAAAAATGCATGGGCTCCCGCCATATTTTGATCGCCAGTCGGGTAAATTCAGGCAGCTGAGGTCTAGGATTCTCACTGTGGTAATGCCCAAGTGTTCTGGGCCTCCCACGCTAAAAACCGCATCCTACAGCCGCCTCTGGAAATGGCGCATTGTCTCTTAGCACCATTTCCAGATGCTTTTCCTGGCTCGTCCAGCAGCACTGAAGGCAGTGGCATACTAGGTAATAAAGGGATTAATACCAGCTTTGTATTCTCAGCCCAAAATTCATGGTGTCACGCCAAATTAGACATGGCCACCATGAATTTCTAGTAAACCGTAAAAAAAACCCACGACACATAGAATTTTTTTTTTTATTAGAAATAAAACCAAAAAAAACATTTAGAGACTCCATCTTTATCATAAAAAACCCTTAGTCCGACGAAGTCCACAGGTAGAGCAATGTCAGCTCTGCTTAATCAATCTGTATAGACAAATGTCTATACAGAGCAAGAAGCGGGGAGAGCCGTGTCAGCTCTTCTTCATCGCTCTGTATACACAAGTGTCTCCACAGAGTGAGAAACAGAGAGAGCAATATTAGCTCTGTTTCATCACACTGTACAGACAAGTGTCTCTACAGAGTGAGAAGCAGCAAGAGGACATTGTCAGCTCTGCTTCATCGCTTTGTAAAGACAAGCTTCTCTACAGAGCGAGAAGCAGGCTGACACTGAGGGTATGATTCAACTTGCATATGACTCTTGCATCACCCCACACGGCCAGACACTCTACTGACAGGAGTATATCAGCTGCATGGAAATACATGCAGCTTACCTGCTCCTGTCAAAGTGTGCATTGTGTCGGATGATGCGATACAACACTCGCACAGGGACAGTCAAAGTTCAATCGAGTTCATGAGTCTTTTTTGAAGACTGCCACGTACCGAGCAGTGCAATGAAGTTAACAGGACCTTCCATGACGTCATAGCCATGTGACCAGTCTGTAAGCTAATGTCTGTACAACATTCACACCAAACTGGTCACATGGCTATGACATCATGGAAAGTCCTTTTAGTCAGTGGTGGTTACCCGGGGCACAGCAAAGATCGGACGTGGAAGCAGAAGCGGCCGGGAGACAGAGTTTGCAGGACGCGTCGCGGGACTTGTAAGTATAATCAGAATGTTTATTAATAATATGCTTTTTTTTTTTTTACAGCCCCTGGACCCGAACTGGACCCAAACTGTAACATAAGCTTCCCAGGAAAGCTCATGTTCGGGATCGTGTGAATGAACGCTATGTGTTCGGTACGGACCATGAACTTTACAGTTTGGGTTCGCCAATCACTACTCCCTGGTAAAAAGAATAAGTTCTTCCTAGGGACAAGAAGACTTAAGCAGGGAACAGTTAAATTCTGTGGTTGCCCACAGGATGAGGAGCCAGCTGCAGGATACAGCCTGACTTCATTTGAGCTTACTCAGTTGATGAGTTGTTTCGAAGCTGTACTAGTGGGTAGTATAGTAAGAAGAAGTGTGCAAGGTCATCAGATACCTTACGTCAAAGAAGGTGGGTGAAAGTGGCATTTGAGACCTTCCTCTCACTGTCAAATTGGGAACAGAGCACGCAGGAAGGAAACCAGTCAGGAACGGGTAGAGAGTCATCTTTGTTCCCACTTTGTGAGTACCAGGCCCACACTTTAGGGAGGTTTCCCGGTTAGTAGAATGACTCCAGCAGTACTAGTCCTCAAGTAGAGGCTTGACATGTGCAAACAGGTCATTTCATTGAGTACAATAGATGAGCTTTGCCAAAACTGTTATATGGAACGGGTCCTTGTGGGTGGGACGAGACCATGGTTATGCAGAAGTCTATAACTTTATTGTGTGAAACTGTGGTGCCAAGTAGTAAGATGGAGGACTGACAAATAGCAGCAGTAGTACCAAGAATGATGGAGCAGCCTAAAGTGCAACTGTGCCTTCAAATCGATTGTACTCTAAAAGACTTGTTCAAGTATTGTGCCCACAGTGAGCAAAAGACTGTTGAAAAATAAATCAGTATCTGTATCTGTGACACCTCAGAGGTAGAATCATGGTCAGCACAAGGGCCTTAACACATGTGAGGCTTGCACACACAAAGCCCACGCATCAGCCATGACCACCGCAACCAATTATCCCTTGATCTGTGGCGGTGGATGGGGCTTGAATAATTGAAGGACTGCTGAGCCCCTCACCTGACTGCTGCTCTGCGTCACCCCCACAAATATATGATGGGAGTTGGGGGCTTAGGCGGGCTTTGCACATTACGACATCGCAGGTGCGATATCGGTGGGGTCAAATTGAAAGTGACGCACATCCGGCGTCGCAGTCGATATCGTAGTGTGTAAATCCTTTTTGATACGATTACCAAGCGCAATAGCGTCGTTATCGTATCATCAGTGTAGGGTCCGACATTTCCATAATTTGGCAGCAGCGACAGGTACGATGTTGTTCCTCGTTCCTGCGGCAGCACACATCGCTGTGTGAGAAGCCGCAGGAGCGAGGAACATCTCCTACCTGCGTCACCGTGTCTCCCGCCGACTCTGCGGAAGGACGGAGGTGGGCGGGATGTTTACGTCCCGCTCATCTCCGCCCCTCCACTTCTATTGGCCGCCTGCCGTGCGACGTTGTTGTTACGCTGCAAGACCCGCCCCCTTAGGAAGGAGGCGGTTCGCCGGCCAGAGCAACATCGCAGGGCAGGTGAGTGCATGTGAAGCTGCCGTAGCGATAATGTTCGCTATGGCAGCAAACACAAGATATCGCTGCTACGACGAGGGCGGGGACTATCGCACTCGGCATCGCAGCATCGGCTTGAAATGTCATAGTGTGCATAGCCCGCCTTAGATTTAAAGCGCCACTCGAATGCTGAAAAAAACCCGCTGGAGAGGTGCTTTAAATTAGTGGTCATTTGCGAAGTTGCTTTTTTTGTTTTACCAAACACTGCAATTTAACCCATTTACCAAAATGAAAATAACTCTTAAAGGGAATTTGGAGCATGAAACAGACAAAAAGTTCTCCAAACATTCAGGCATATTGAGAAACGAAACATTTCAAAAATATGGATATAATTAGATTAAAATAAGTGAAAAAATGTTACGCTATCATAGATAAATAGGTAGTGAACAGTGAAAAAAAATACTAAATTGTAAATAAACTTTTCACTAGATTTTTTGAACAAACGATTTTACACAAAAATAATAATAATAAAAAAATACAAAACCTCTTACCCACACCCTCCATCTTCCAACCGAAGTGTGAATAATTCAAGCATAATGTGGCAGTACAGCATTAATAATCTTCAAAACCATGTACTGCTAAAATGAAAAAAGAAAAAAAAAAAGCCAAACTCCAACAATACAGCGTGCATGAAGGAGGAAATATTTGCAGATATTAAACAGGGTGGATTTTCAGGACTTGGCTGGGCTCCCGCCTGCTTCGCAGCTTTGTAATAAAAGCTAGTGTTTCTGCACTTATTTTCAAATGCATAATTTAGAGTTTGTTGGAAGGTAAGGTCAGATGGAGGGGGAAATCAGCATTTTTATAAACATCACCCCTTGCTTGCCAGAATATGGCATTCCATATCTGCGTTTATGGCAGCCCTGAGTAATTGCATGGCTCTCCAGAGCTGCCTTGAGCTATTGCATGGCTATTGTATCCATTACTCTAAGTTGTGGCTATGAAATATTATTGTTTGGCTTATGTATCTCAAAACTCCTAAATGTATTTATTTTTCTGGCTGTATGTAAATAAAGCTTCATAATTTTAGAGCGATGAAGCTTACTAATACACTTTAGACATTTTCTGCTTCCTGTCAATGGATGAAAAAATATAATTGGTTATATCTACAGTATAGACTGGAATGGAAAACGCTACAGGTTTAATGTCAGAGAAGAATGTTTTCTTTAAAGTCTGTTTGTAACGCCCTGGCCTATCAGGTCGTCACAGGGTATTGTGCAATCTGCCCTTCTGTGCAATATCAATCTCCTCCTTGGTTACGGGTCCCTGAGCTTTGGTGTTGCCAAGAATAAGCTAATCAAAATCCTAGATATACTCTGCACTACACCCACCAGACACACCAGTGGACGGCCTGAGTGGACTAGGGTCTCCCACTTGGAGGGTTGGTTGAAGGGGAGGTCAGGAGTGTCAGGAGGAGGACAGTGTAGTGTTGGAGGTGAAAGTAAGAGGAGGTCAGAAACTGGGCTCCTTGGAACTACTAGGTGGCAGACGTTGGTCTGGGCCTGGTAGGAGCTGGACCCCGGTCGCCGGGGATCGTGACAAGGGGCACGGAATGTCGAGAAGGACAGCCGGCGTCCTTGTGCCATCACCAGGCAGGGGCCAGGGCACAACGGGGTACGTGGACCCTAGATTAGGGAGAAGCTTCAGGTGTCCTGACAATTTACCTGACGAGGACAGAGCCTTCAAGATCTGTTCTACACCTGTTCCAAAATCGGGGTACTAGCACAACGAGGGGGATAGGACTTTCCACACATACGGTCTAGAAAATCCCAAGCGTGAACCCTGAGAGCAAGCTCACCCAGTTAGCCATACTGGGGAGCGGGACTCAACTAGTTCTACACTAAAGGGACCAACTAGAAGACAAGGTGCCAAGGCAAAGGTCACAGACTAACAGGGAACACCAACGGGCACGGGATCAAGGCGTGCTCCCTCCTAGCGGCAGCGGTGTCAAAAACTTTGGTTTACCACAGTTGTTGGTGTCAGCGTTATTGGACTGATTGAGTACACAAGTGACCCTTACCATCCCAACGGCACGACCCTATCCACATCACCGAGTCCCCGGGGCATTCTCCCCTACCCGTGGAGGGGTTAAACAACTGGCTGCCCCCAGCATCGCTACCGTGTACTTCCAATCGCAGCGCTGGTACTCCATCTTACCACACACCACGTGTGGCGTCACGAACTCTCCACACCATCCCCTGTAAATATCTTCCTTCCCCCCCTTTTATTCGAGTGGCCGCACAACCCCTGGGTCCGGACACCTCTCGAGCCACCGCGGATTTGGATCCAAGCAGCCCGGCCGCTGGCACGGGGGCGGTCTGTTTATATAGAAAGTCATGTGTGTCCGTGTGATCCACAAGAGACATGTCCATTGTTTAGTGTCAGCACAGATGAAAAGGGGGAATAGAAGTCTTATGGGTCTGTATAAAACACGTACAGCACACAGATGACATCCACAACCTCTCCTCAGGACCAATACCCTTCAAATCTACTAGAAATGGTTTTAACTTTCACAGTTTTCATAGCCAGGATTTTTTTTTACCTCAAATATGTCCTCCGAGCTGACTGGTGGAGATAGGGTATCAGGATTCTTGAACTAGTGGCTCAGGATGACTGGCTTGAGGAGAGATTCGTCAAAATTTGGTTGACCACTCCACTTGATCGTTGGACTCAGGATAGGTTGACGAAAAGTCCAGGATGACATTTAGCAGCTTGCTGAATCAGAATCTGGATGTGAACTGGACGCTCTGTCTCAAACTATATAGAGGGGTAGACCATGTAGGCAGAAGACATGTTGGACGAACTGCTCAGTGTGCAATGGAGTAGAAGGAAGACCGGACAAAGGAGTGAAGAGGGCCATTTTGGAGATTCTGTTCACTACATCCTAGAAGATAAAGCAACCAGAGGACACTGGAAGATCAGTGATGAAGTCCATCGAGATGTGCTCTGCTAGGAGGCAGAAGACACAGATAAAGGTAGTAGTCGCCCAGAGGGAAACTTCTTAGTCCACAACATCCTTGCGCAGGGTTGGCCACCAGTAATGCCGCAAGATAAGAAGAGATGTCTTCTGCCTGGTAGGACCTGCAAGCTTAAAGGAGTGAACCCACTGCAGCACTAGCCTCCTGTCCACTTCATCGACAAAAGTTATTCTGGGTGGAACCCAAGACAAGCTTACTGATGAAGCAACCGTGAGCAATTTGGAAGGCTTAATGATGTGTTGAAGCTCCTACTCTTAGAGGTACTTTGCACACTACGACATCGCAAGCCGATTGTTACGATGCCGAGCGCGATAGTCCCCACCCCCGTCGCAGCTGCGATATCTTTTGATAGCTGCCATAGCGAACATTATTGCTACGGCAGCTTCACATGCACTTACCTGCCCTGCGACGTCACTAAGGGGGCGGGTCGTGCGGCGTCACAGCGACGTCACACAGCAGGCGGCCAATAGAAGCAGAGGGACAGAGATGAGGGAGACGTAAACATCCCGCCCACCTCCGTCCTTCCACATAGACGGCGTGAGCCGCGGGACGCAGGTAAGGAGATGTTCCTCACTCCTGCGGCTTCTCACACAGCGATATGTGCTGCCATAGGAACAAGGAACAACATCGTACCTGTCGCTGCCGCGACATAATGGAAATGACCGACACTACACCGATGATACGATTTCGACGCTTTTGCGCTCGTTAATCGTATCAAAAATGAGTTACACACTCCGATGTCGACAGCGACGCCGGATGTGAGTCACTTTCGATTTGACCCCACCGACATCGCAGCTGCGATGTCGTAGTGTGCAAAGTACCCCTTAGTCAGCCGACAAAAATAACCTGGAAAGTGGATCCACTTTGACGTTCTATTCAGCTAGCCACAAAGTGAGTACAAAGTCGAAGTTGGTGAATAACAGCAACCATCAAGCTTGGCGAGGATTCAGCCTCTGAACTGGCTGCAAGTACACCAAGTTCTTGTGGTCGGTGTAGATGACAATGGGATGCACAACCCCCTCTAGTAGGTAAAGCCCCCGTCTCACACAGCGAGATCGCTAGCGGGATCGCTGAAATGTCACAGGTTTTGTGACGTATCAGTGAGCTCTCCAGCAATATCGCTGTTTGTGACAAGCAGCAGCGAGCAGGCCCCTGCTGCGAGGTCGCTGATAGTTCCAAAACGATCAGGACCATTTTTTGCTCGTTGGTCTCCCGCTGTGCAGCACGCATCGGCGTGTTTGACGGAGGGAGACCAATGATATGAATGTGCAGGGAGCCTGTAAGCGGCGGTACGCTGTTAACCATGGTACACGCCGGGTAACTATGCAAAGCGCTTTGCTTAGTTACCCGATGTGTACCATAGTTACCAGCGTACGCCGGTTACAGGCTGCCAGACGCCGGCTCCCTGCACACGTAGACAGGGTATACAATGGGTAAGTAACTATGCAAAGCGCTCTGCATAGTTACCCGATGTGTACCCTGGCTACCAAGCACAGCGTCGTTACACGGGTCGCTGGTGGCTGGTCTCTGATCGCTGTGAAGATCTGCCTGATTGACAGCGCACCAGCAACCATGTAGCGACACTCCAGCGATCCCTGTCAAGTTGGATCGCTGGTGGGATCGCTGGAACGTCGCTACGTGTGATGGGACCCTAACACCACTCCTCCAGAGCCATCTTAATTACCAACCATTCTCGTTCGCCAATCAAGTCATTGTGCTCATGGGCAGATAAATGCACTTTCAGCCTCAGGAATCCACATCTTAGGATCCGCACCCTAACGTTTCAAGGCATCGATAGGGACGATTCGGGAAGAGAAATGCGGAATAAATTGATGGTAGTAATTGGCGAAGCCCAAAAACCACTGAATTGTTTTCACACAGTCAGGACAAGACCACTTCAAAACCACCGATACCTTCTCTGTATCTATCCTCAATCCTGTGTCGGAGACTATGTATCCCAGGAAAAGAAGGGAGATCTGTTCAAAGATGTATTTATTGAACTTGGCGTACAGACAGTTCTCCCTTAACCTCTGCAGGACCCGGAAAACATGTTTCCTGTATATTGGTAGGTCGCGAGAGAACACCAGGATGTTGTCCAGATACACAACCACACATGAGTAGAGAAAGTTCCGGAAATTATCATTTACAAATTCTTGGAAAACTGCACGGCACTGCTGAGGCTGATTGGCATTACTCGATACTCGTAGTGGCCGTCGTGGGTGTTAAAGGCTGTCTTCCATTCGTACCCTTACCATATTCAGACAAAATGAAATGCTCCATGGAGGTTGAGTTTTGAAAAAATACTGGAAACTAAGAGGTGGTTAAACTATTCCAGTATAAGTGGCAGCAGATATTTATTCTTCACTGTAAATTGATTGAGACCTCTATAGTGTATATGTCGCGGGCGGATAGGACGCACTCGCCACGCTCGGATCCGTGGCTGCTGCTGCTGCTCGGTGGCTCAAGCGGTGGGCCGGACCTGGGGACTCTGAAAAAGATAAATTAACATGGAAAACATTTAACAAAAGCATATTTTTAGTTCTTCCCTTACGGGAGGCATGGCACTTTAACGTTTCAAAACATATGTAAAAACACTTTTAATAATAACGGACGGATTCATGTTCATCCGCTTACCCACCCAAGCAACCTAAACCTTGATGCTGCCCCTAAGAAATGGGCAGCACCCCTCTTCCCCAGTCTGGAAGCAGGAACTCGGTTCCAGGTCACCCAAGCGGGAACGGGTACGGTATCTCGCACTCGGCTGTCACTTCAGGGGACCCCACGTCCAGGGGGACCCCTGACCCCCGGAGGATGGCCACCGGTCCTGGTGGTGGCCGGACCCCAGCCTACTCTGCTGCGGGTCCTCCCTCCAATATGCCTCTCCGGAGGCGGTAACGGAAAACAGCCCACAAATTATCTACAAGACCACAAGTTCGTGGTTGGCCTGCAAGTTCTCAGCCTTGTCTCTTAAAGGGCTAGCGGAAAACACAGAGTCCCTACGGGGACAACTTGTTGGCAACTGCCGGTATAATCAACTTGTTGATAATCAGGTCACAAACTCAGATGATTGGTGTTCATTCATTCAACTGAAACACGGTGATGGGGGTCCCAACGAGGACAACTGGGTTGCAACGGTGGACCGCTGCCTTTATTCCTCATTTCCGCACTCCTCGCCCTGCTCCAGGCGAAGAACTACAGGCTCCAGCCCCTCCAGCGCATGGCAGGCGCGATGGGAGAGGGCCACCCGGCATCCATGGTTTCTGCTCTGAGGGATGAAAGTGGCCTCCATATCATACAAGCCAAAGACCCCTTCCTCCTCCGAGACGGACTCCGTGTCAGCCACCGAGCCGCTGTCATCTGACTCTAGGGGACTAAGGGCGGGATTCGGCAGGACAGATATGGTTTCTAACTGAGCCCAGACCTGTAGCTCCTCAGTGGCAGGCGATTCATCATCGGTCGGTGTACGGAGGCCCGCCATCGGTTCTTCTAAGTCAACCGCTCCAGCATCTGGTTGGCCGGCGTCCTCTCGGGCCTCCAGGCCCTGGCGGGGCGTCAGCACGGACTCCGCCATCCCCATCGGGAATGGCGGGTTGAGCGGGGCTGTAAGGGCGGCTAGCACGGGCGATGGAGCGGGCCCTGCAGGGGCCGGGGATAGACCGGGTCCTTCAGCCGCAGCGGCCGATCTCTCGGGGACATAAGGGCGTGGGTCACTCACCAGCTCCTCTAGCATGGCCTCTATTTCATGCGCCCGCACAATCGCAGCCAGCTCCTCCAGTTCAGCGATCCAGCAGGTCACGCACCTGGGCCCTGTTGCGACAGCACAGCACCATCACTTGGGCATTCAGCCATGCCGCTGTCCCGGGCGCAGGCTCTGGGGACTCGGGGCCTTCAGATGGGGTAGACACACTGACGCTTGTGCTTCCAGGAACCGGATATGTTTCAGGGTCCTGGCGTCCCTGCTCTTATGTCCTCGGTTACATGAGGCAGGCTCTTATCCGCCCCCCCTTGGTTCTTTCTAGCACTTCCTCTTTGGGGGCAGGGCTTCACTTTCGTGCCGTCCCTGCTCGGGGAAGACGCTCGAGCGGGAAATCTTCGCGCCAAAGATGGCGGCACTTCAAATTTTTCGGCCAGACTCCGCCGGCGGGGACTGCAAGGCGCACTTCTACCGGTAGGTAGATCGGTTCTATCCTGTTCGTGACGCCAAGTTGTCGCGGGCGGAGGGGATGCACTTGCCACGCTCGGGTCCGCGGCTGCTGCTGCTGCTCGGTGGCTCGAGCGGTGGGCCGGACCCGGGGACTCGAGCAGCGCTCCTCGCCCACGAGTGAAAAGGGGGTGGTTTGTTTTGGGAGATAGTTCGTGACGCCACCCAAGGGTCGTGGTGATTATAGGCACCACTGCTGCTGGTGACGGGGATCCCGGGAGAGATGGTAGGGAGCAGCTAGGATGTTGTCCCCTCCGTGGGTAGGGGTTGGTGATCCCGGGCCCGGTGGTGTAACGAGGAGGCTGGATGGCTGGGGTGCAGGGTTGCAGGGGCAGCGCGGCGCGGTGCCAGATGGCACTGTTGTACTCACTCAGACACAGATGCACGGAGTCTCTGGTAAACCAAACGGCTGGATGGACGGGTCCCGCAGCCGGCTGCAGTGTTTGTGCTCTCCCCGGACAGTGTGATGGTGGCTGTCTTTCCTTGCACCTTGTTAGAATGTTCTGACTCCTGTGGTTGCCCACCAGTAGTCCGCTCCCAGGCGTATAGGTACCGACGGAGCCCGTTTTGCCCGCAGGTGCTGGCCCTTGGATCTCTAGCCTATGGCGGTGGCTGTATATCCTCACGGTGTGGACTGTTGCCTGTCGGGTCTTGGTTGTTGGGAAACCCCTGGGGTAACGGTCACACTCGGATTGGACCGTTGTCGGCGGCTCCAAGCCTAGTCGGGGTCTGATGGCCCTGCCTGTGTGCTTAGCTTCACTCCGCTCCCCGGTTCGGTAGCGGCGGGCCACCACCCGACCCGGTCCTACGGTTCCGCAGAGATCCACTACCTCCTGCAGACGGCCACCACCGTCTGCCAACCTTGCTGTTTGTGTCTGGGCCCCTACCCAAACACCAACAGTTTCTGACCTCTCACTTTCACCTTCAAACTTAATCTCTGTCACTTTTCCCGCCTCCAGGCCTGTGAACTCATCGGTGGGTGGGGCCAACTGCCTGGCTCCGCCCCACCTGGTGTGGACATCAGACCCTGGAGGGAGGCAACAAGGGTTTTTGTATGACTTGTGTGACTATCCAGGGGAGGGAGTGTGTATGGTGTTATGTCTGTGACTACCTGGCTAGTCCAGGGCGTCATATATACATGGCTGGAGGGAGCCATCTTTTTTCTTCATGAAGAAGAACCCAGCCACGGCCGGTTAGGAGGACTTCTGGATAAATCTCCTTGACAGATTCTCCTTGATATACTCGGACATGGCCTGGGTAGCCGCCTGGGAGAGTAGATTCGACCATGAGGAGGTAAGGAATCTGGAAGTAGGTCAATAGGGCAATCAAGCAGCCTATGTAGTGGTAATGTCTCAGCTCCCTTCTTGTCGAATACATCCACGTAGGACCAGAAGGCGAATGGCATACCCAGATGATTTGATGGCATTGCTGGTGGTCGGGCAGGATAGACAGGAATGAGACATTTCTCGTGACAGGACTGACCCCTTCTGAGCACTTCACCGGATCTCCAGTCTAAGGGGTACTTCTCACATAACGAGATCGCTAGCGAGATCGCTGCTGAGTCACGTTTTTTGTTACGCACCAGTGACCTCATTAGCGATCTCGCTGTGTTTGAGACACTGAGCAGCGATCTGGCCCCTGCTGTGAAATCGCTGCTTGTTACACACTGCTCTTGTTCATTTTTTGGACTTTGCTCTCCCGCTGTGAAGCACACTCTCTGTGTTTGACAGCGAGAGAGCAACGATCTGAATGTGCAGGGAGCAGGGAGCTGGCTTCTGGCAGCCTGCGGTAAGCTGTAACCAAGGTAAATATTGGGTAACCAAGCGAAGCCCTTTGCTTGGTTACCCGACATTTACCTTGGTTACTAGCAGACGCCGCTCTCACACTGCCAGTGCTGGCTCCCTGCTCCCTGCACACGTAGCCAGAGTACACATCGGGTAAATAAGCAAATCGGTTTGCTTATTAACCCGATGTGTACTCTGGCTAGGAGTGCAGGGAGCCAGCACTAAGCGGTGTGCGCTGGTAACCAAGGTAAATATCGGGTAACCAAGCAAAGTGCTTTGCTTGGTTACCCGATATTTACCTTAGTTACCAAGCGCAGCATCGCTTCTACGCGTCGCTGGGGGCTGGTCACTGGTCGCTGGTGAGATCTGCCTGATTGACAGCTCACAAGCGACCATGTAGTGACGTACCAGCGATCCTGACCAGGTCAGATCGCTGGTGGGATCGCTGGAGTGTCGCTAAAGTGTGACGGTACCCTAAGACAAGCTGGTGAATTTGAACCACGGCAAGCCCAGTATCAGTGGACGTGACAAGCCTGGTAGCATGTAGATGGTGATCTTCTCCAATTACAGTATTCCCACCTGAAGCTCAACTTGCTCGGTGATGAACTAAACGGCCTTGATCAGGGGTTTTCCATCAACAGACGACACTGCTAGGGGAACTTGAAGTCACTGGACAGAAATCTGATATTGGTCCACCACGGCCTGGTGCACAAAGTATCCTGTGGAACCGGAGTTCAGATAGGGTGAATGAGTGAATAAGTTATTGCCACAGGATATAGATACCGATAGAGACGGGAGAGAACTTACTCTCACCCCCGGTTGCCTCTCCTATGGACCCTAGGCTTGGGAGTTTCACAGCTCTGCAGGACAGGAACAGATCTGGTGTTTAGGACTACCACAGTAGAAGCAACATCCCTCAGTGCAAAGGTCCTACTGGGGAAACTTTGCCAAGTTCATGTGATCCACCTGCATGGGTTCAGGAGAAGCAGCGGGAAAGTGACCTGTGGTACGATGGGTCTCTGAAAGGTTGGAGCAAGACGCAATGACCTCCTTTCTTAGCTCATCACTCTGGAACGTTCTTGGAACCTGAGGTTAATCTGGATAGTTATAGTTAACAGGACGTCCACAGAAGTAGGAACATCTCGGCCTGCTAGTTTGTACTTGAATCTTCTTGACAAATCAACCCCTGAAAACTAGCTACAAGCGCCTCATAATTACAGCCGAGATCAGAGGACAGGGTGCTGGCCTCGGTGAGATCTCCCTGGCGCAGTCTGAGAAACGAAGATGCTACTGAAGTGACACAATCTGGCTCATCGAATACCTTGTGGAATGCCTCCAGGAAGGTTTGCAGATTCGAGACAACAGGATCGTTATCTCTCATAGTGGATTGATCCAGGTTAGGGTCTCACTAGTCAAATGAGACATCAGAAAGGCCACTTTGGCCCGATCCGATGCAAACTGGAGAGACGAAAGTTTAGAGTGCATAGTGCATTGGTTTCTGAATCATCTGCATTGCTTGAGGTTGCTGTCAAACTGTGGAGGAGCAGACAAGTGGGTACCAGAACCAGGAGCTGGATATACTGCCAGAGTAAGTACTAAGGCCAGGGCAGGATCATGAAGAGCCATTGGAGCCAAAGTATGCAGACAGGTGTCCACTGACCGCAAGTAGGTCAGAATTCAGTTTTGTTGTTCCTGTTGATGGGTCAGTTCTGCGAGCTGAGTGGTATTGGAGCCAGCGGTGTCCAGGGACTGAGCAAACTGTCACGCTGGTGGGTGTGGACCCACTGTGCCACAGCATCAGCTCACTCTGGAGGGGCATAACTAAGGGACTACCTCGTCTTTACTAGAGCCTCTGATGGTGAGGATAGGCTTGTGCTGGAAGGTAGCCATCAGATGCTACTTCAGGGGATATCTTGACACTGTGGTAGCTGACCCCATGCATCAGGGATGCAGGAAAAAGTTTAGGTGCAGACAGGGCGACTGGTGCAGACTGTACGGCTGTTTCAGGCTGGTACATCGGGTAAGGCAAGTACAACAGGTACAGCAGGTATGGCAGGTACATCAGGAACGGCAGAAATGGCAGGTATAGCAGATTCAGACAGATAGTAGAACATTGGTTAGAGTTAGCAGGCACAGGTAACGGACACAGGATACAAGGAACGGGAAACGAGACCTGACAACTAGCATGTGTGTCTCTCACAGTAAGACCGCATTGCTCAGTGGGAGGATCCCTTAAATATCTAGTGCCTGTCGACCATAGTGTTATGGCACGCTGGCCATTTAAGAACAGGGAGGCTCGTGCACGCACCCTAAAGGCCGCTTTACGAACTGCGATATCGGTACCGATATCGCCATCGTGCGTACCCGCCCCCATCTGTTGTGCGACATGGGCAAATCGCTGCCCATGTCGCACAACATTGCCCGGACCCGTTACACAACTTACCTTCCCTGCGACGTCGCTGTGACCAGCGAACCGCCTCCTTTCTAAGGGGGCGGTTCGTTTAGCATCACAGCAACGTCACTGCAGCGTCACTGAACCGCCGCCCAATAGAAGCTGAGGGGCGAAGATGAGCGGGACGAACATCCCGCCCACCTCCTTCCTTCCGCATTGTGAGAATGGACCCCCATGTCGCCGATGAGCGATTTTGCACGTTTTTGCAACGATGCAAAATCGCTCATTGGTGTCACACGCAACGGCATCGCTACAGCGGCCGGATGTGCAACACAAAATCCGTGACCCCAACGAGATCGCTGTAGCGATCTCGTAGCGTGTAAAGCCCGCTTAAGTGCGCTCCCAGAAGACCTCTGTGGTGTGTGCAGGCCCTGGGAGCTGGAGGCAGGAATAGTAACTGATGGTACCGCTGAGCAGCCGGGAGGGTGAGTGCGCTAGTGGCATAGTCCAGTGATGCTGATGACGGTGTTACAATTGCCAAGTTAGGCTATGTGTGCACATTGTGTTCGATTCCGCAGGGTGTAAGTCACTGCCTGTGCTTCTCAGAACGCAGCCGAAAAAGCTGCGTTCTGAGACGCATTCGGCAGAACGCAACGTGCGCACATTCCTGGAGAATTCATATGTTCTGGATGCTTTCTCTGCCATAGACAGAGTGGGAAAAGCATCCAGAATGCACATTTTTCACAGTACGGTCCCATTCGGCTCTGCAGCATCCCCATAGACTTGCAGCAGAGCCAAGTGGGCCCGCACTGTCAAAAAGACTGCGAGACAGAGCCGCGCGATCAGAATGAACTCGGATGAACTTCACCCGACTTCATTGTGATCACGCGGCTGTGTGTGTGTGCCGCGGCTTGATTTGCGGTCACACATGAAGGACTCACCTGTGATCGCAAATCCCCTGAGTGACTGCAGTGAGCCGCGCGATCAGCCATGCTTTCACTCAGGTTCCTCGCGGCCACCGCTGCAGTCCTCCACCTGAGAGCGGTGGCCGCGAGTAACCTCAGTGACAGCACAGCTGATCACGCGACTCACTTCAGTTGCTGCATGGAGCTCACATGAGCGGCGGTGTTCTACAGCCGCTCCTGTCAGCTTCGGATGTAGCAGAGCTGAAAGCGTTGTGGGACCTTGCATGGATTACGTCGGACCTGGAGGTGTTTTTGAGGGATTAATAAATTGGTGAAAGAGGGTGGTTTTTTGTCTTTCATTACAAATAAATTATTTTTTGGATGTGTGTTTATTTTCTTGATGAGCCGGGTAGAGTCCCGGGACTGTCGCATCTAATGGATGCGGCAATTCCGGACGGCTGCTGGCTGATATTGTTAGGCTGGGGGGCTCCCCATAATGTGGAGCTCCCCATCCTGAGAATACCAGTCTTCAGCCGTGTGGCTTTACCCTGGCTGGTATCCAAATTAAGGGGACCGCACGTCGTTTTTTTTTAAAAATTATTTATTTTTTTACCTGCTCGATATAGACACGCCCACCGGCGGCTGTGATTGTTTGCAGTGAGACAGCTGTCACTCAGCATTGGGGAGTGTCTGACTGCAACCAATCATAGGCGCCGGTGGGCGGGGGAAGCAGGGAATACGTGATGGATTAATGAGCGGCCGGCATTTTCAAAAGAGAAGCTGCCACAGTGTGAACGCCGTGCAGCGCCGCACCGGTGATCGGGGATCGGTGAGTATGAGAGAGGGGGTGAGAGGGAGAGACCGACATGGACAGAGAGAGAGAGAGATAGAGACAGAGAGAGAGACCGACCGACAGAGAGAGAGAGACTGAAAGACCTGCGTTTATTATGTCAAAAACACATGCAGATCGCTAGTAAAAAGCAAGTGAAACGAATTCTTTCTTGAAAAATATGCGTTTAGACATTTCTCATTGACTTCAATGTTATTATAACGCTGCCAAAATGGCAAAAACAATTGACACATTGCTTCTTCAAACGCAGGGATTTTGACAAATTTTCCGCAACTAAAATGCAGCGTTTGTAAATGCATCGTGCGCACAAGAAAGCCCTATTTTCCATAGACTTTGCCTGGAAATCAAAACGCATGCAATTTTGCATTAAAACGCTGCAGCTCAAAACGCTACTGAAACGCATGAAAAAAAGCAAAGTGCGCACATAGCCGTAAGGGTACTTTACATGCTGCGACATCGCTAGCGATGTGAAATTCTAGATCGCAAGTGCAATCTTTTGAGATCGCACATAGGTCATTTTACGCATGTGCGATCTCAAAAGATTGCACTTGCGATCTAGAATTTCACATCGCTAACGAGATCGCTAGCGATGTCGCAGCATGTAAAGTACCCTTCATACTAAGTTGCCAAGAATTCTAGAAAAAAAGTAACAACTCACAGACTTCTGGAAGAGTCAAAATATCTTCTGTGATTCCCAATTTCTCAGCTTTCAGAGAACATCCAGACTCTTGGAAAGTGATGGATAGGGAAGAATCAGGAGCTTGTTTCTTATTTGTCTTGTTATTGATAATTAATATCATATTTCCTACACACCATTTTACAAATAGTACCTCACCTATTGGGTGTGCAGTTTAGCCCCAGACACTTTAATGGAGTTGAGTTGCAATGCCAAGGACATCCTTCGGACAAGTGTGGTGCAGTTTTGTGAAGAAAGTAGCCAAGTTGTTGCATGGCTGGCTCTGTGTTTGACTGGAATCTGTATAGAGGGGGCTGGCCTAGTGGCTGAATATAAATTGGAGTGGTTTGGTTAAGCTGTAACCAAGGTAAATATTGGGTAACCAAGCGAAGCCCTTTGCTTGGTTACCCGACATTTACCTTGGTTACTAGCAGACGCCGCTCTCACACTGCCAGTGCTGGCTCACTGCTCCCTGCACACGTAGCCAGAGTACACATCGGGTAAATAAGCAAATCGGTTTGCTTATTAACCCGATGTGTACTCTGGCTAGGAGTGCAGGGAGCCAGCACTAAGCGGTGTGCGCTGGTAACCAAGGTAAATATCGGGTAACCAAGCAAAGTGCTTTGCTTGGTTACCCGATATTTACCTTAGTTACCAAGCGCAGCATCGCTTCTACGCGTCGCTGGGGGCTGGTCACTGGTCGCTGGTGAGATCTGCCTGATTGACAGCTCACAAGCGACCATGTAGTGACGTACCAGCGATCCTGACCAGGTCAGATCGCTGGTGGGATCGCTGGAGTGTCGCTAAAGTGTGACGGTACCCTAAGACAAGCTGGTGAATTTGAACCACGGCAAGCCCAGTATCAGTGGACGTGACAAGCCTGGTAGCATGTAGATGGTGATCTTCTCCAATTACAGTATTCCCACCTGAAGCTCAACTTGCTCGGTGATGAACTAAACGGCCTTGATCAGGGGTTTTCCATCAACGGACGACACTGCTAGGGGAACTTGAAGTCACTGGACAGAAATCTGATATTGGTCCACCACGGCCTGTTGCACAAAGTATCCTGTGGAACCGGAGTTCAGATAGGGTGAATGAGTGAATAAGTTATTGCCACAGGATATAGATACCGATAGAGACGGGAGAGAACTTACTCTCACCCCCGGTTGCCTCTCCTATGGACCCTAGGCTTGGGAGTTTCACAGCTCTGCAGGACAGGAACAGATCTGGTGTTTAGGACTACCACAGTAGAAGCAACATCCCTCAGTGCAAAGGTCCTACTGGGGAAACTTTGCCAAGTTCATGTGATCCACCTGCATGGGTTCAGGAGAAGCAGCGGGAAAGTGACCTGTGGTACGATGGGTCTCTGAAAGGTTGGAGCAAGACGCAATGACCTCCTTTCTTAGCTCATCACTCTGGAACGTTCTTGGAACCTGAGGTTGATCTGGATAGTTATAGTTAACAGGACGTCCACAGAAGTAGGAACATCTCGGCCTGCTAGTTTGTACTTGAATCTTCTTGACAAATCAACCCCTGAAAACTAGCTACAAGCGCCTCATAATTACAGCCGAGATCAGAGGACAGGGTGCTGGCCTCGGTGAGATCTCCCTGGCGCAGTCTGAGAAACGAAGATGCTACTGAAGTGACACAATCTGGCTCATCGAATACCTTGTGGAATGCCTCCAGGAAGGTTTGCAGATTCGAGACAACAGGATCGTTATCTCTCATAGTGGATTGATCCAGGTTAGGGTCTCACTAGTCAAATGAGACATCAGAAAGGCCACTTTGGCCCGATCCGATGCAAACTGGAGAGACGAAAGTTTAGAGTGCATAGTGCATTGGTTTCTGAATCATCTGCATTGCTTGAGGTTGCTGTCAAACTGTGGAGGAGCAGACAAGTGGGTACCAGAACCAGGAGCTGGATATACTGCCAGAGTAAGTACTAAGGCCAGGGCAGGATCATGAAGAGCCATTGGAGCCAAAGTATGCAGACAGGTGTCCACTGACCGCAAGTAGGTCAGAATTCAGTTTTGTTGTTCCTGTTGATGGGTCAGTTCTGCGAGCTGAGTGGTATTGGAGCCAGCGGTGTCCAGGGACTGAGCAAACTGTCACGCTGGTGGGTGTGGACCCACTGTGCCACAGCATCAGCTCACTCTGGAGGGGCATAACTAAGGGACTACCTCGTCTTTACTAGAGCCTCTGTATGTATGTATGGATGTAGCAGAGCTGAAAGCGTTGCGGGACCTTGCATGGATTACGTCGGACCTGGAGGTGTTTTTGAGGGATTAATAAATTGGTGAAAGAGGGTGGTTTTTTGTCTTTCATTACAAATAAATTATTTTTTGGATGTGTGTGTTTATTTTCTTGATGAGCCGGGTAGAGTCCCGGGACTGTCGCATCTAATGGATGCGGCAATTCCGGACGGCTGCTGGCTGATATTGTTAGGCTGGGGGGCTCCCCATAATGTGGAGCTCCCCATCCTGAGAATACCAGTCTTCAGCCGTGTGGCTTTACCCTGGCTGGTATCCAAATTAAGGGGACCGCACGTCGTTTTTTTTTTAAAAATTATTTATTTTTTTACCTGCTCGATATAGACACGCCCACCGGCGGCTGTGATTGTTTGCAGTGAGACAGCTGTCACTCAGCATTGGGGAGTGTCTGACTGCAACCAATCATAGGCGCCGGTGGGCGGGGGAAGCAGGGAATACGTGATGGATTAATGAGCGGCCGGCATTTTCAAAAGAGAAGCTGCCACAGTGTGAACGCCGTGCAGCGCCGCACCGGTGATCGGGGATCGGTGAGTATGAGAGAGGGGGTGAGAGGGAGAGACCGACATGGACAGAGAGAGAGAGAGATAGAGACAGAGAGCGAGACCGACCGACAGAGAGAGAGAGACTGAAAGACCTGCGTTTATTATGTCAAAAACACATGCAGATCGCTAGTAAAAAGCAAGTGAAACGAATTCTTTCTTGAAAAATATGCGTTTAGACATTTCTCATTGACTTCAATGTTATTATAACGTTGCCAAAATGGCAAAAACAATTGACACATTGCTTCTTCAAACGCAGGGATTTTGACAAATTTTCCGCAACTAAAATGCAGCGTTTGTAAATGCATCGTGCGCACAAGAAAGCCCTATTTTCCATAGACTTTGCCTGGAAATCAAAACGCATGCAATTTTGCATTAAAACGCTGCAGCTCAAAACGCTACTGAAACGCATGAAAAAAAGCAAAGTGCGCACATAGCCGTAAGGGTACTTTACATGCTGCGACATCGCTAGCGATGTGAAATTCTAGATCGCAAGTGCAATCTTTTGAGATCGCACATGGGTCATTTTACGCATGTGCGATCTCAAAAGATTGCACTTGCGATCTAGAATTTCACATCGCTAACGAGATCGCTAGCGATGTCGCAGCATGTAAAGTACCCTTCATACTAAGTTGCCAAGAATTCTAGAAAAAAAAGTAACAACTCACAGACTTCTGGAAGAGTCAAAATATCTTCTGTGATTCCCAATTTCTCAGCTTTCAGAGAACATCCAGACTCTTGGAAAGTGATGGATAGGGAAGAATCAGGAGCTTGTTTCTTATTTGTCTTGTTATTGATAATTAATATAATATTTCCTACACACCATTTTACAAATAGTACCTCACCTATTGGGTGTGCAGTTTAGCCCCAGACACTTTAATGGAGTTGAGTTGCAATGCCAAGTACTTCCTTCGGACAAGTGTGGTGCAGTTTTGTGAAGAAAGTAGCCAAGTTGTTGCATGGCTGGCTCTGTGTTTGACTGGAATCTGTATAGAGGGGGCTGGCCTAGTGGCTGAATATAAATTGGAGTGGTTTGGTGTATGTGTAGCGCCTCACGGGGCAGGTGCGTTTAACCTACTCGTCGCCAGGCCGTCGACTGTCATGGTCACGGGCGGCCTAGCCCGGCTTCGTTGCCCCGAGGTGTACAGGCAGGGAAGAAATGTTTGGGATAGTGTTGATGTGTTTGTCGTGACGCTGTCCTCCAGGGCGGATAGTAGTAGCAGCCAGGGATGGTATCCCTCTCCACAGGTAGAGCGAGCCCCGGGGAGGATGATGAAGTGAGTAGTTATAGCGGCGGGGAGCGGCAGTACGTGTAATAAAGAGTCAGAGTCTATAGCTGCGGTTCCAGGTTGTTTATTCACTTTTGTATGATGCCGCTCACCCAGGTAATACCGGTCACTTGCTATGATTAGCTCTGTCGAACCCGAATCCCTTTAGAGGTGAGCCCGGTTTAGTGTTCGATGGGTTTCTCCTTGTAACGCCTGTCTGTTGATCCCCTGGCTTGAAGCTATGAGGGGACCCTGGGTTTCAGGAGATGTACTCTTGTCCCTATCTGCAGGTGCCGCGGTTCCAATGTGGAGTCCGGCTTGATGCGAGGCCCCGGATCCTCTATGGCACTGTGCTGTCGGGCGCTGTGTGGTCAGGGAAACTTGAAACTTTCCCCGTCCAGACAGATTCTAGAAAACCAACGTGAAGTATGATTTTTCCCTAGGGTCCTGCCGCCCTGCGTGGCGTCAGTTCTGAGGGGAGCAGATTCACTCTCCAAACGGCAACCGTGTGAACTCTTCCTCCTACGCACCAGAGCACCTGTAGATGCGACTGCTCCTGTAGCGCCCCACGGGGCCTCAGGGGGTTACTCGTCACCGGGCCAGTGGTATTTGGGGTTGCTGCTGTGACTGGCCTGACCCGGTGGCAGTGGTGACTGGGGTCTCGGCCGCCAACCCCTCCTGCGACTTTTCCTCTCCCAGGTGCATTGTTGGATGGGAATAGGGGATGCTTTGCAGCGCAACCCGTGGTGTGCGACCAGGAATTAGCCGCCGCTGCGAGGTGTTGCTCTACTCTGGGGCTGATGTTAATGCAGCTCAGATAGTCTAGCTCCCCACAGGTGGAGCAAGCCCCAGGGAGGATCAGGACAATGGGGACGGCTGATGGCGCTGAAGCACGGGGCGGAGGCGCTGGCAATAACAAAGACGACACAGGGGGCTGCGGTTCAAGTTCCGTTTACTCACAGTTCTTAAGGTGCCCCGGAGGTGCCGCTCTCCGCCGCCATGGATGGACTCCAGCAGATCCCGGGTGATTCAGAGGCAATCACCGGTGTCTGTGGAAATGTGTGAGACCTTCCTCCTCGCGCTACCACAAGGTTCCCCATAGCTTGAAGCAATTTGGGGAACCCCCGCTGTTGGTGTTAACTGTCCCGTCCTGTATGCAGGTGACGCGGGTCCTCGCCATATGATCCGACCTTAGCCTTGAACCCCGATCTTATATATCTCTGTTCTCCGGGAAGTGGGTAGTGGATGATGGGACATGAAATCCCCATCCCCTGCAGATTTGTTGGAGTCCGTGAAGGTGTCCTCAACCGATGGTCCTGCACCCCGAATGTGCTTGCACTGTGTGAACGGTTAGGCTCGACCATAGCTACCATGTCTCCTCTTGTCCCAACATCTCCACTAGCTGACTGTGTCTCTCGTCCTCTTTCAGTCTCCCTCCTGCAGACTCAGTGCGGTGTTGTGGCCCCTAGCCCTGGGACTATCTCCATCTACCTCCCGTCCCAGGGACAGCTTGCTAGATGCTGCTCTCAAGGCTGTCTGCTCTATTCTCTGTCCTGAGCTGTTCTGTTGTGACGCCCTGGGCAAGCTAGGGGTCACAGGTCACAACACCACACGCACCCCACATTCCCTGCAGGTACACACAAAGTCAAAACTAAAATCCTTGTTGCCTTCCTCCAGGGGCTGGTGTTCACACCAGGGGTTGGGCCAGGCAGTTGGCTCCGCCCACCGAGGAGTTCACAGCTCTGGAGGCGGGAAAACCAGGCAGATAAGCTAGGGAAGTGAAGGAGTAAACAGTGAAGTGGTAAAGGAGGAAAGTGAGAGAAGTGACAAGAGAAAGTGACAGCAAGAAGCCTGAAGTTGGTTCGGGTGTGTGCCCCGGACTGAGACAGCAAGGTTGGCAGACGGCGGTGACCGTCTGCAGGAGAGACTGCTCGGAGGTTGCCGAAAGGACCGCAGACGGGTGGTGCCCCGGCGGTAGCGGAGCGGTATACAAAGAACAGTCAGCACCAGGGCAGGGGCCTTTCGGATCCCGGCAAGGCTAGCAGTCGCCATAATTTGCCAAATCCGTCAGTGAAGGGGACGTCTGTCTCCCAACAACTAAGTCCCGATTGAAGGCAACAGTCCGACCGTTAAGGGGAGACATCGCCACCGCCAAGGCACCAGTTTCCCAGGGCCAGCGCCTGCGGGCAAGAGTGGAGCTCCTCCGGCACATATCCAGGTCGGGGAGCGGGTTACCAGTGGGAACCCATCGCTACCAAACAAGTACACATAGGTGCAGGGAAGAGACCGTCACCGTCAACTGCAGGGGACATCAGCGCTGCAACCGTCCGAGGGACCCGTCCAACCAGCTGTTTGTTTACCGAGAACTGTGTCGTGTTTACTTGCTGAGTGAGTACCTCCGTGCCGTGCGGCACAGTGCTGCCCCTGCGCCCCTGCACCTCCACAGGCCCCATAGCCCGCCTGCCCACCATCCCAACCCCATCACTGGGCCCCAGGACCACCAATCCCCTACCCACGGAGGGGCAAATCAACAACTGGCTGCTCCATACCACCACTCCCGGGATCCCCAGCCAGAGCAGCGGTGGTGTCCACCTAATCACCACAACCGTGGGTGGCGTCACGGACAATAAACAATCCCAACTACCAATCCCCTGTCACTCACGGGCGAGGAGCGCCGCTAGAGTCCCCGGGATCCGGCCCATCGCTCGAGCCACCGAGCAGCAGCAGGCCGTGGCAGCAGCGGCAGCCGGACCCGAGCAGTGGGAGAGCGCGGCGTCCCCTCCTCCGCCCGCGACAACTTGGCGTCACGAACAGGATCTTACCGCTCTGCCGTCTGGTAGAGGTGCGCCTTGTTACTGCCGGAGGTGTCCGGCCAGAAAATTTCAGAAGCCGCCATCTTTGGCGCGAAGAGTTCCCGCTCGAGCGTCTTCTCGAGTAGCAGAGGCGCGAAGGCCAAAACCCCGCCCCGATAGAGGAGGGGCCGGAAAGAAGCTAAGGGGGACGCAATGGCGGCTGGACGCATGTGAGGTGGCTATAAAAGCAGGGACGCCAGGACCCTGTGGCCATCTTGTTGCTAGTTCCTGGAAAGCACGACTGCCGAGATGTCCGCTCCAGTTAATAACAGCGAGACCCCCGCGCCCGGCATGGCGACGTGGTTGAGGGACCGGACCGTCCCGCTGAGTAATCGTCTGCAGGCCCACATGCAACTCCTCCTGGAGGAGTGGGAGACCGACATGGCGGACGTGGTGGCGGCTATGTGGAGACGCGAGGTGGAAGAGGATTTGGAGGAGCGGGTAAGAGACCCACGCCCCTGTATTCCTGAGGGATCGGCCATTGGAGCTGAGGGGTCCGGCCGGCTTCCGCTCACCCTGCCTCTTTCCCCTTTACCCGTGATAGCTGCTGCCGCTCCGCCATTAGGCCCGCTACCTGCCCAACCGGTAGCGATACCCTGCCAAGCCGCCCCGGCGGACCAGCCGGCTGCAGACGTCCAGGATGTCCCTGAAGTGCCCCTGGGGGAACCGCTAGGACCGCGGCCCCTTAACAGAATGGTGCCAGAAGTCTCGGTAGTGACTGTGCCAGACCCCGAGCCCGAGACCATGGCCTGGATGAAGGCCCGGGTGATTCAATTCCACCAGCGTCAGCAGGATCAGATCTTCCGGATGATGGAGCAGTGGACTAACGAGGTGGAGATGCTGATTACAACTGCCCCGATGTACGAAGGGGGAATAGATGTAGCAGAGTCGACTGGTGACCCACGTCCCTATGTCCTACCAGGACCGGCCGCTGCAGCTGAGGGGCCCGGCCTAGTCTCGGCCTATGCATCACCCTTGCCGTTACTTCTGGGGCACCTCAGTGTAGACTCGCCTGATCTGCCGCTCCGTGCTACCGCAGAAGGGTCTGAAGTGCTGGATGCTGGAGGCCAGGAGGCTGCGGCAGCTGGCGGTAACCCGCCTGACGCAGGAACAAGAGATGATGACTCCGGCCCCAGCCCCGGGTCCGCTGCTGAGTTGGAAGAGGCAATGGAGCGTGCCCGTTATGTAGGAGGTCCAGTGGTCTTCCATACCCCGCGTACCGGTGGAAATGGGTACCGGGTGCCCCTGTCACAGCAGGCATGTCAGTGCATGCTGGATATGCTGGTGGAGGGGGATGGAGCCGCCTTAGCTGAGGACTCTGAGTAGGGCAGCGGAGCGCCGTTGCACCGTCCCCGTTGGGACCAAGGCCTGTGTTTGTTTGAAAAATGATAAGTAAATAGAACCGAACAGTCATCTGATTTGCACCGTGATTGGAAAACCGGCCGTTGCCGGCACTATTGTCCCCGTGGGGACCGTTTAAAAAGTTGCATAAGGGAGTCCTTATGGACAAGCCCGTGAACTTGCAGGGCAACCACAAACGTTAAGTGGCTTTTAAATAAGTTGTTTTACCTTTACCGTTTCCGCAGTTGCCGCCTCCGGAGAGGCAGGTTGGAGGGAGGGCCCGCAGTAGAGCCGGCTGGGGCCCAGCCACCACAGGAATTGGTGGCTACTCTCTGGAGGGGAAGGACAGATCCCGCTCGGGTAACTTGGTGCAGGACTGGGGTCAAGGGGTGCTGCCTGTTTTCTAGGGGCAGCATCAGGGCCAGGTTGCTTGGGTGGGAGAGAGCGGAGACCGTAACCGTAAACCGTTTGAAACCGTTTAAGTAAGAGTACCTCCCGATGTCGGAAGAAGTTATTTTAATTGTAAACATGTTACCGTTTTCTACTTTTTTTTCAGAAAAACAAAAAGGAAAATAAAACCGGTGTTGGACGGGCAGCCCGAGGACGGTCTGCGTTTTGCTAAGGGGGAATGTGACACCCTGGGCAAGCCAGGGGTCACAGGTCACAACACCACACGCACCCCACATTCCCTGCAGGTACACACAAAGTCAAAACTAAAATCCTGGTTGCCTTCCTCCAGGGGCTGGTGTTCACACCAGGGGGTGGGCCAGGCGGTTGGCTCCGCCCACCGAGGAGTTCACAGCTCTGGAGGCGGGAAAACTAGGCAGATAAGCTAGGGAAGTGAAGGAGTAAACAGTGAAGTGGTAAAGGAGGAAAGTGAGAGAAGTGACAAGAGAAAGTGACAGCAAGAAGCCTGAAGTTGGTCCGGGTGTGTGCCCCGGACTGAGACAGCAAGGTTGGCAGACGGCGGTGACCATCTGCAGGAGAGACTGCTCGGAGGTTGCCGTCAGGACCGCAGACGGGTGGTGACCCGGCGGTACTGGAGCGGTATACAAAGAACAGTCAGCACCAGGGCAGGGGCCTTTCGGATCCCGGCAAGGCTAGGAGTCGCCATAATTTGCCAAATCCGTCAGTGAAGGGGACGTCTGTCTCCCAACAACTAAGTCCCGATTGAAGGCAACAGTCCGACCGTTAAGGGGAGACATCGCCACCGCCAAGGCACCAGTTTCCCAGGGCCAGCGCCTGCGGGCAAGAGTGGAGTTCCTCCGGCACATATCCAGGTCGGGGAGCGGGTTACCGGTGGGAACCCATCGCTACCAAACAACTACACATAGGTGCAGGGAAGAGACCGTCACAGTCAACTGCAGGGGACATCAGCACCGCAACCGTCCGAGGGACCCGTCCAACCAGCCGTTTGTTTACCGAGAACTGTGTCGTGTTTACTGGCTGAGTGAGTACCTCCGTGCCGTGCGGCACAGCGCTGCCCCTGCACCTCCACAGGCCCCATAGCCCGCCTGCCCACCATCCCAACCCCATCTCTGGGCCCCGGGACCACCAATCCCCTACCCACGGAGGGGCAAATCAACAACTGGCTGCTCCATACCACCACTCCCGGGATCCCCAGCCAGAGCAGCGGTGGTGTCCACCTAATCACCACAACCGTGGGTGGCGTCACGGACAATAAACAATCCCAACTACCAATCCCCTTTCACTCACGGGCGAGGAGCGCCGCTAGAGTCCCCGGGATCCGGCCCATCGCTCGAGCCACCGAGCAGCAGCAGGCCGCGGCAGCAGCGGCAGCCGGACCCGAGCAGTGGGAGAGCGCAGCGTCCTCTACTCCGCCCGCAACATTGTGACTTAGGCCTAAGATACACGGCATGAAAATCGTAGCGAGTGGAATCCAATAAAACATCGCATTACACTCAGACCAATATTAGCCTATGTGCCAGCATCCATGAGTGATTATTTTCTCAGCCCTAATTGGACTGAGAAAAACAGTTGCAACATGCTGCGAGTGTAATGCGATCCTTGTTTCTCTCGCACCCATTCAAGTCTATGGGGCGAGAGAAAAATCGCACTGCACTCGCAGTACACTGGTGTACTGTGAGTGCAGAGCAAGAATAGCAATAGCTGGCAACGGAGGAGAGAGGGAGATAAATCCATCCCTCTCCTCCGCAGCGCCGGCCCTCCTCTGCAGCACCGGCCCGCCCCTCCTCAGTGCCAGCCCGCCCCCCGCAGCTGTGGTCTGATCGCATGATTGGACCTCAGTCGCAGTGACACTCGCATGACACTCGACTCCCGCTGTGCTGCCAGCTTGAACCGAGTGTCACGCGAGGATCGCAGTAGTCCCCCGTGTGGCCCTGGCCTAGAAGTAAAACTGCTTGAGTCTTTTTGCTCATTCAGAGTGACACCCACCCCTCAGGAATGACTCAGCAGTGCTGGGGGATTTCCAGCCTGGCTTCCTGTATGTGGTGACTCATGCTAGATGTTTGTAAGTGCGAGGCAGAAACCAGTGATTAACCTCTTTTCCACCGGGAGAGAATTACAACTTAAACCAGACACAATTTCCTGTGGCGACTGAACCTCTAGGTTGCCACATTCCCTTCCTCTCCTGCTGGAGAACTCTCTAACTGTCGTGTTGGCTCCTGGTTCCCCTGCTGGCTGCACCTCCCCCCTCCCAGGTACTAAGCTAGTGTGACTGGGGCCCCTGTTGAGGGCATCCTGTAAATGCCTCTCTGTCGGCGAACCTTTTATTAACCGACCCTAGCCCAGTCCACAGTGGGAACAGGGCAACGTGGTGTGTTGAGTGTGTAATGGGGTGAAACCAGGACTGACCTTCTCAGAAACCGGGTTTAACATTACACCCAAATTTGGGTGCAATACTCTGTGGCGACTGAAGCCTTAGGGGCGCAACATATGTATAAAGGGTTGAACTGTGGACTGTATGAAACTGTAAAAATGGTCTTAACTGTGGTCTACAGCCTTATTTAGTAGGTCTGGTTTGTGGGCTATAGTCATTTTGTCGAGTGTAATGAAGGGGGTCCTATAAACCTTTTGTGATTCAAATATTTAGGGTGGGGGCTTATATGGGTTGGGCATATGAGAACAACTTTTACACTTTCATATTTGCTTTTCTTGTACGGTCTTCTGAATCTCCCTGATGCATCATACCACTGTGAAGCATTCCTCTGTTTATTCACACCAAATGCAATATTAATAAGCCCACACTGTGGTTACTAGATCTGATCTAATGATACCAGCTGATAGGCTATAAGGCGATATTTAGATATTGAGTCCACTGTCTGATGTTATTTTGCTGTGAGCATTCCCGCACATTATCTCCTCTACATGGCAGCGAATGGGTTGATTGACTATACTGCGATTATGACTATTGTCTGGCTGGACAGTGGGAAAGATTTAGCATGTGCAGCAAGAGAGGGGCTCTCCCATTAATCACTGCTCTTTAATTAACAGCTCTGAGCTTGCAGGGAGCCTGGTGTAGGGGCATCTGAGGGGTCTGAACTCCGCCACGGCTGGCAGGGCAAGCAGCACGGCGGGGCAGAGGGGAGCAGAGCAGACACAGCAGATGGCGCAACTGCAGATTAAGAAAACATGGGAAATATCTGACCGATAGATACTGTGAGACAATTACCTGGTATACAATGGTTGCACTTCACTGTTATCCAACTAGCCAAGTCTAATAAGAGCGATATATCCAGATTTATAACATCAATGTATACAAGTGTATGACATACTGCTCAATGCCACCCTATATGTACACAGAATGATTACTGATTGGATCCCATATCAACCTTTTATGCTCCACATAACTCTGTTTTATACAGCATCTATAACACTTCATGAACTAACCAATATGCACACTCCTCTGTGTAAGCAGCCACCTACAGTTGAAACCAGAAGTTTACATACACTATCTAAAAAGACACATCTGCATGTTTTTCCTCACTGACATTCAATATTGCCACATAATCTTCTTTCCTCATGATTCCATCTATTTTGTGAAGTGTACAAGTTCATTCTGCAGCAAAACAACCCCACACCATTATGCTGCCACCCTTGTGTTTCACAGTTGGTATGGTATTCTAAAGGCCACGTCACACTAAGCAACATCGCTAGCAACATCGCTGCTGAGGCACGACTTTTGTGACGTAACAGCGATGTTGCTAGTGATGTCGCTGTGTGTGACATCCAGCAACAACCTGGCCCCTGCTGTGAGGTCGCTGGTTGTTGCTGAATGTCCTGGATCATTTTTTAGTTGTTGCTGTCCTGCTGTGAAGCACACATCGCTGTGTGTGACAGCGAGACAGCAACAACTGAATGTGCAGGCAGCAGTAGCCGGCTTCTGCGGACACTGGTAACCACGGTAAACATCGGGTAACCAAGAAGCCCTTACCTTGGTTACCCGATATTTACCTTCGTTACCAGCGTCCGCCGCTCACACTTCCAGTGCCGGCTCCCTGCTCTATGCACACATAGCCAGACTACACATCGGGTAATTAACCCGATGTGTACTGTGGCTAGGAGTGCAGGGAACAGGGAGCCGGCACTGTGAACAGTAGAAGATTAAAAACTGGTGATTTGGAGTTATGACACGAAAGTCAATAGACTAGGCTCTGATGGATGTAAATGGATCTGGAAGAAACAAGCTGAAAAGTGGCTAATGGATAGAGAAATTGAAGGAACTGTCAGGTTCCATGGACGAAGCCTCATTATATGGGGGTGTATCACAGCCAAAGGCGTTAAGTACTTGATCAATAGCATGTCCAGAAGGATTGAAGCAGTGTTGAAAGACACAGGAATTGATAAAATCCCAACAAAATAATAAAAATTAAAATTTTTCATTTTTAGGAGCAAATCAGTAATAATGCAGTGACATGAGAATAATCTGCATACCTAATCATATGCTATATAGCTTTAAGTCAATTCTATGTGTGAGATAGCCAGGATGATTGTATAAAAAATTAAGGTACTCTCTAGTGATGAACGAACCCAAACTGTAAATTTTGGGGTCCGTACCAAACACATAGTGTTCGTGAACATTGTGCCAAAAACGAATTTTCCTGGGAAACTCATGTTACAGTTCGGATCCAGTTGGGGTCCTGGGGCTGTAAAAAAAGCATATTATTAAAAAAACATCATGATTACACTGATCGGTTCCCGCGATACGTCCTGCAGTCCAACTCAGCCGCTGTCTCCCGACCGCTTCTGCTTCTGGGTCCGATCATTAACTTCGGTATTCACTGCACTGCTCATCACTCGGCAGTCTTCAGCTTTTTTCGGCTGTGTTCGTGGTGACGTCAGGGCTCACTTGAGTCCATGGCTTGGCCATGGACTCGATTGAACTTTGATTGTCACGGTCAGTGTCAGAGTGCTTCTTGCTTTGTACAGACAAGTGTCTATACAGAGCGAGAAGCAGGCTGAGGCTACGGTTCCACTTGTGTATGACTCCTGCGAGTCTCACATCGGTATCAACCGGAACGGCCTGACGCTCTCTGGGCACGAGCATGCAGCTGCATGGAGATACATGCAGCCGACCAGCTTCTGTCAGAAGAGTGTGCGGCCATGCCGGGTGATGCAGTGCGAGACTCTTGCGAGTCATACGCAAGTGGAATAATATTATTCCTGTCACACAGTGGGCGTCTGTGATTAGATACTGAAGTAACCTGAAATCTTCCCATACATTCTAGGATCTATATTGTATGGGCAGTTTATAGGTTACTCCAACAGCCAATCACTGACACCCATTCTGCGTGACAGCGTCTGTGATTGGCTGATGGGTCCCTCACACATATAGTAGTGTAAAAATAAATAAATATTTAAAAAAAAATAATGTAGCTCTCCCCAGTATTTTTGATTCTCAGCACAGATAAAGCAAATCACTATGGGCTGCCACCCCATCTGCCTGGCTCTACCTTGGCTGGCAATCAAAATACAGGGAAGCCCATTAATTGTTTTTAAACTATTTAAAAAAATAATAATAAAAAAAATGTGTGGGCTCCCGCTGTATTTTGATCGCTAGTCACGTAAAGCCAGGCAGATGGGGGCTGGGATTCTCATCGTGGTAAGGCCCAAGTGTTCTGGGCTCCCACGCTAAAAACCACAGCCCTCAACCGCTTCTGGAAATGGTGCATTGTTTCTTAGCACCATTTCCAGCGCTTTACCTGGCTCGTCCAGCAGCCCTGATGGCGATGGCATGCTGGGTAATAAAGGCGTTAATACCAGCTTTGTATTCTCAGCTGCTAGTAAGCCCGCAATTCATGGTGTCACGCCAAATTAGACATGGCCACCATGAATTTCTAGTAAACAGTAAAAAAAACCCACAACACATAGAAAAAAGTTTTTTATTAGAAATAAAACAAAAAAACATTTAGAGACTCCATCTTCATTATAAAAAAATTCTTAGTCCAATGCAGTCCATAGGGAGAGCAATGTCAGCTCTGCTTCATCACACTGTACAGACAAGCGTCTCTACAGGGCGAGAAGGAGGCTGACAGTGATAGTCAAAGTTCAATCGAGTCCATGGCTAAGCCATGGACTTGGTCAATCCTGACGTCACAGCGAGCACGTCCGAAAAAAGCGGAAGACTGACGAGTGATGAGCAGTGCAGTGAATACCACCAGAAGTTAATGATCGGACCTGGAAACAGAAATGGCCAGGAGACAGTGGCTGAGCGGGTCTGCAGGACGAGTCGCAGGACCGGTAAGTATAATAACAATGTTTATTAGCTATATTCTTTGTTTTACAGCTCCTCGCCCCATCCCTTAACTGTAAAGTCCAAGCTCGGGGTTCGGATGCAGGTTAGCTTTATCTCCGACTCAGAACTTTACAAAAAGTTAGGGTGAGACTCCCGATCCCGAACATCGGGGGGTTTGCCAATCACTAGTAGTCTCACATTTAAAGCTGTAGTGAATGGTGAGATATGGAGCTTGAATATCAAAAGTTGAAAGCATTGTTACTAGTGATGGTCGAACCCAAACTGTAAAGCAGGGGTGGGGAACCCGCCATGCCCTTCTATGCGGCCCCCGGGCAGATTCCCGGGGGCGGCAGTGCTCGAGCCGCTACCGCCATCTTGTGGGCCGCCAGCCCTTTACATCCACACATATGCTGCTGTGCTTACCAATGCGTTCTCCCGCTGGCCAGTGCCAGCGAGAGAGGACTTACTTTGTGGGCGGGTTTAGTGCTCTGCGTTGCCCGCCCCCGGCCCTCTGAGCTCCGTGCCCGCCCCCCAGCCCTCTGAGCTCCATGCCCGCTCCCCGGCCCTCTGAGCTGCATGCCCGCCCACCGGCCCTCTGAGCTCCATGCCCGCTCCCCGGCCCTCTGAGCTACATGCCCGCCCCCAGCCCTCTGAGCTCCGTGCACGCCCCCCTGTGCTGTGTGCCCGCCCCCGGCCCTCGGAGCTACGTGCTCGCCCCCCAGCCCTCTGAGCTGTGTGCCCGCCCCACCGGCCCTCTGAGCTCCGTGCCCGCTCCCTGGCCCTCTGAGCTACGTGCCCGCCCCCCGGCCCTCTGAGCTCCGTGCATGCCTCCCCGGCCCTCTGAGCTGTGTGCCCGGCCCTCAGAGCTACATGCCCACCCCCCGGCCCTCGGAGCTGCGTGTCCGATACCTGCTCTCCGGTGCAGTGAGTCCGACGCTGCTGTGTGTTCAGCGCCAGCCCTCTGCTGCTGTGTGCCTGTGTATATTTTGTGTGCCTGTGTATATTTTGTGTGCCTGTTTATATTTGTAATGTCCAGTGCTTTATGGCCTCCCTCCCCTCAGTGCTGTGTGCCCCCCAATGCTGTTTATCACCCTAGGTTTGTGTGTCCCCCCCACTGATGTCAGGGCTCCGCAAGTGATATCTGTGCCCCCCCAGTGGTGCCTGCGCCCCAGCCCCTCTTGTGTGGTGCCTGCGCCCCAGCCCCTCTTGTATGGTGCCTGCGCCCCAGCCCCTCTTGTGATGTGCATGTCCCCAGCCCCTCCTGTGATGTGCATGTCCTCAGCGTCTCTTGTGACTTATACATCACAGGAGGGGCTGGGGGTATATACATCACAAGAGGGGCTGGGGTCACATACATCACAAGAGGGGCTGGGGGCATATACATCACAAGAGGAGCTGGGGGCATATACATCACAAGAGGAGCTGGGGGCATATACATCACAAGAGGAGCTGGGGGCACATACATCACAGGAAGGCTGGGGGCATATACATCACAGGAGGGATTGGGGGCATATACATCATAGGAGGGGCTGGGGGCACATACATCACAGGAGGGGCTGGGGGCACATACATCACAGGAAGGCTGGGGGCACATACATCACAGGAAGGCTGGGGGCACATACATCACAGGAGGAACTGGGGGAATATACATCACAGGAGGAACTGGGGGAATATACATCACAGGAGAGTCTGGGGGCATATACATCACAGGAGGGACTGGGGGCATATACATCACAGGAGGGGCTGGGGGCATATACATGTTCCCAGCCCCTTGTGTGATGTATGTGCCCCCAGTGTCTCCTGTGATGTATATACAGCAGTCCCAGGGTCTCCTATGTGATATATGTACCTCCAGTGTCTCCTGTGATGTATATAGAGCATTTGTTATGTGATGTATATGATTTACCAATCTTATCACAAAGAGTTGACTGCGCTCCAGACCCAGACAAAAATGAAAAAGAAGTTGTGAGAAGAAACATGATTGGTATCATCAAACATCACAGCTGCACCAAAGAGAAGCCGCTCCCAGTCGCCACAGTAGGGGCAAGTTAATTAATTGTTTGACCAAATATAGCAGGGTCATTTTCACATTGATAATTTTGTGCGGCCCTCGAAGGTTGGTAGGAATTTCCAAATGGCCCCCGGCTGAAAAAAGGTTCCCCACCCCTGCTGTAAAGTCTGGGGTCTGTAACGGATACTTCGTGTCTGTGCATGGACCTTAAAGCTGGACTATTCAGGGAAGCCCATCTTACTAATCAAGTTCGGCCACCCGGATAATTAAAAAAAAATACAGGAAAAAAAAAGAAAATAAGGAATAAAGCAGGACCGTTATACTTACTGACCTTCCCCATGACTGTAATACTACTTCTGAGTTCTCTCATTAACTCACATACATATTCACTGCTTCACCTACCTACCGTCAGTCCCGCTGTCAGTAATTGGTTGCAGTCAGACTGCGCCTCCACCCTGTTTGACACCATCTGTGATTGGTTGGTATCACACACGCTGTCTGCATCCCTATAGTGCTGTAAAAATAAATAAATAAGTTGGCGTATGGTCCCCCTATATTGTGATACCCAGTGCAGATAACGCATTCAGGTACAGGCTGCAGCCCCCAGCCATGTTCTTATTTATCTTATCAAAATATGAGAGACCCTATTCACTCGGTAAGTGAAAATAAGTAAACACAAACACTTAAAAATCATTTATTTGAAACAAAATACAAAAACCCCGACACTCTTTCTCCAATTTATAAACCCACAAAACACCCAGGTCCGACGTAATCCACATGAGGTCCCACGACGATCATGCCTCTGCTGCATACTGAAGTCATACCGTTCGAGCACATTACAGAACATGTTGCAAATAA